>NC_057799.1:155632766-155640047 GCF_018294505.1 Triticum aestivum | reverse complement strand
CTCCACCGGCTACTGTTCAACCACCCCTCCACGGGCACCCCTCCACCGTCTACTGTTCATCCAGCCCTCCACACCACGGGGTCCTGTTCAACCACCCCTCCACGGGCACCCCTCCACCGTCTACTGTTCATCCAGCCCTCCACCACACCACGGGGTCCTGTTCATCCAGAGGCAACGCCACCGCTCACTGTTCATCCAAACCCCCCCGCAACACTCACTGTTCATCCCAGAGGCAGCATCGATCGGCTTCAGTTAGCAGCAGTAGCGAAGGAATCGCTCGATCGGGTTCAGTTAACAGCCATCGATCGATCGCTCGGGTTCAGTAACGCGTAGCCTGCAGTGCAATCGCTCGGGTTCAGTTAGAGCCCAACGCCTCACTCGGGTTCAGTTAGAGCCAACGCCTCGCACACACGCGCGTACGTGTACGAGAGAAACACGCATCGCTCGGCCCCCGACCTCCCGCCGTAACCGGGAACTCCCCGAAATTTTCCTCGCCCTCGCTTCTAGCACGGTTTTTTCCGTCATTGACGACCCAAAGAATGTCATGCAGCTGCCTCTCCGGCCCGCCCAGGACGAAAAGCCCATTTTCTGTCATGATTTTTTGTCATAGAAGTAGGAGCCCACCACATCTATGATGATACCGGGTTTTGTCACAATTATCGTCATAGAAGTGTCATATGTATGACAGAAGTTTTTTTCGTTCGGCCCAAAATGTCACGGATGTGTCTTTTTTTGTAGTGTAAAGAGATGGTTGAAATAATAATAGAATGATATGACATTGTTCATAGGTAAGACATTGCAGAATATGACATTGTGCTGTAGTGGGTAGGTTCACCACACCACTGGATTACAGATGAAGAACAGAAGCATACATGCAGTGCAAAAGAAGATCACTTGCTCTGTATAGTTTAATTTACATGGTATGAAGAAGGAACTTGGTTGTACAACTGAAAACTTAAATTGAGAAAGGACAAACTTTTGTTTATGAACTACATAATAAACTTTAAACAAGCAATTCGATGCAAACACAAAAAATAAACAGCTGTTGCAGTCATGCCTAACCAAATATATACAACAAAGTTTGAAGGCTTGAGATGAACAAACTTACATTATTGGTGAAGACATGCTCTATAAAGGCCTTGTCCATGCTGATGGGGGGGGGGCAATTCAAGAAGTTTACCACAGAATCTTCTTCAAAAGCATTGTCTTTATTCTACATTTTGTTAAGAGTAAATATAGATGTGATAATATACGAAAAAATGGAGAATATTTAAGATAAGATGAAGAGTGATGCTACATAACCAAGTAGCTATAAATGTAAGTGCGGCGATACAGGCAAAAGGTATAGCCAAGAGCAATGCACAGCTAAACTTCTTCAGTACCAACCTTATGGTAAGAGTAAATATAGATCTGATGTGTAGAAAATGGAGGGCAAAGGAAAATAAGCTGCAGAGTGATGGTACATGAACAACTACCTGTCATTATAAGTACACTAATAAAGGAAAGCATGTACTTACAAGAACAATGCAGAGCTAAAAAAACATTGGCATTGGATATATTCTACACTAATGTAACCATTCATACAGATCAGATAATTTGGAGCGAACAATTGATAAGCAAGCTATCATGCATACTGCTATCACATAATGAACCAGGTATGTATGTAAGTACAGTGATACAGGACAACAGGTACTAACAAGAGCAAAGCAGCGGGCAGCATATTTGCGATATCCTGTCGTTCTTGTCAAACCGGAATTCTTCTTCGAGCAGATTTCCTGCAAAAAAGATCCGTAAGGCACATGCGGAAAAGTAGAAGTTCAAATTGTCATGTGATTTCATAGACAGTACCTCATCCTGGGAACGAGACCAGTGCATAACAAGGTTTTTCCATTCAATGTCTTCTAAATTTAGCACAGGAGACTTCACCGGAAATTCGTTTATAGACTTGCCATCAAAGTGTGATTTCCTCAGGTAACACCGATACTGCTGCAATGCTTCCTTGAAAAGCACAAGCAAGCTTTGCTCATCATGACTATCCAGATTGACCCTCGCCTAGTTACAACAATGTAATGTAAATCATTGATGTGTTCAATCAGCAGAAAACAGGAAAATAATAACCATGAATAATAGCACTTACACGTAAGTTGGACAGGAAGATGTGAAAATGGTGTTTGTCTTCACAATAATCTTCCCATGATGGGAATATATGCACGTAGTCCCTAACAACATTGAAAGCATTGCCTTTTAAACTGGGAATAAATGGAATGGGGTTCCAATCTGCAAGAATTGGCCGTCTCTGCAGTTGGGATAGGTCTTCGGCCGGTGGACTTGCTGTACTTTTTGCTGGAGTGGGATTTTTTCTGTGGTACAACTGGTGCTATGGCAAATGAAATCGGTATACCTTTTGCTGGAGTGCAGGTCCTGTGTGGTGGGGCTAGTGGTGTGGCCAGTGAAGTATGGGTACAGTCTGCTGGAGTCGGTCCTACGTTTTGTGTCACTGGTTGTACAACCAATATAAGTGGGGTGCTATCTGATTTCTCCGGCACCACCACGTTTTTCAAGGACTTTGCTGGTGCTTCTTCAGGTTCGGCAATCACCCTTTTCCTTTTTGATGTGTGATGCACAAGAACAACATTTGAGTGGAAAAACATGGTATGATGACAGATGGAATATGTATTGATAATGGATGGGCATGGCATCTCGACATATATGATGAGTAAACTAAGCAGATGGCGGTGCAACAAAGTAGAAGAAATGCAAGACAACATATGCAAGATACCCGCAATCAATAAAACATTGCCAAATTAGAACAGGCACCTTGATGGGTGAACAGGACAGGCCATCTGCCTTTGACTCCTCGAGGTTAGAATAGTCATTAGGATCATATTCTGAACAAGAATCAACAGGTGGGGAGCGTATGAGTTTCATTGCATCCAAAATTGCACTCAATGCCTTGGTGCCAATTTTGTAAGTCATTGCAGTGTTTAGCTTCAAGAGTGGACTGCTGCTAGTGTGACACAAAGCAGCTACACAGATCATAGTGTAGATATAACGGGAAAACCTTAAGCATCAGAGTAAAATCAGCAAAGTGGAACTTGCTGGAATATATGTGCTAGTATTGCCGGTACGGCTAGAAAGGCTTCGGATACCAGCTCTCTTCAAGTGAAGGTGCGGTACTGTTAATATCAGTGTAACTCTCAAAGGCGACACAGCTCCCCGCATTTCCTTGCTATTCTTATAGGATTCAAATGGGCAGGCCACTACAAATCCTATTCTTATGTTTACAAGATCCTACGAATCAAAGAGGCTCAAAGTGTCCATCACAACCGACCGTATAGACCTCTACACTGCAAATGTCCCTGCTCATCTTCAGTACAAGGAACATACTGTACTACTATCATACTCCCACCGTTCCAAAATATAAATCTTGGTAGAGATTTCCACTATGGATCACATACAGATGTATCCAGATACATTTTAGAGTGTAGATTCACTCATTTTGCTCCATATGTAGTCCATGGTGGAATCTATACAAAGACTTGTATTTAGGAACGGAGAGAGTACATATTAAAGAAGAACGGAAGAGGAACATGGTAAGGAAGAGCAAGCAGATTTTGGATAATAAAATGTTGGTTGCGCAGTGCCCACACATGATGAACCAGAGCGCATTAAGAATGCAACTCCCAGCTGTCTCTCGACCATTTTAGGTGGTTGGATGAAGATCCTACGTCTCCTAACCCTTCTTCTTCCTCGTCTCTGATTCTTCCCATACAGAACACCGCACGAGCCGCCGGCCGGACCACCGGCCCCCACGGCATGTGTTCCTCCGCCACCCCCACCCCCACCCCCGCCCCAACCCCCACCCGCGTCGAGTTTTCTTCATTTGGCGAGGCCCCGCAACCACCCGAGCCCCTTCGATCGCACCGGCGAACTTCGGCGAGCTCTGAAAAATCGACTGACCCAATTTTGAAATTTAGTCTACTGTGATTTAACTAGTGTGGAATATAAAAGGGGAAAACCATAAGCATTGGGAGTATAGTGTTGAGCATGCCATGGCGGATCTGAAGGTGAAACCGGACAAAGGCAACATCGCAACCAAGACAAGAAATTAGAGTAAAGCAGTGGCGATCTATTTTCTTGCTGCGATAAATAAGTTGAGCAGATACGAAAGAGTACCGCCTCTGGTGCGGCGCTGTGTACGCATCTGCTGAGAATTTGACGGTGCTGCGGTAGCGATGGCTGTCGGCGGCGTGGAAGTAGATCTAGGAGGGTAGACGGTGGTGGCGGGGCGCGGTGGACGAGACGGTCGTAGGAGCGGCGCCGGCAAGGTGGACGACGGCGAGGATGAAGCGAGAGGACGGGATGCAAGGATCCTGGTCCGAAGCCGTGGATGAGATAGGTCGATCTCTTGTAATGGACGGCGGCGTGGGGGTATCAGCTCCGGCATGGTGGAGGAGGACGGCGGTGGATGGGGTGGCGGACGGCGGCGGACGGAGGAGGGTGGGGTGGAGACGGTGTTTTGGCGCCCACGGAGTACGAATCGGGAAAAGGGAGGTAGAGAGGAAGGGGGGAACCATGTATCCAGGGCGCGCTTGTCTCAAATGCAAGGAAATTTACAAACTTAGCCCCCGTTTCAAATTTCTACTACATCACAGCAACATTAGTCGGTTGGGGATAGGACGGTAATCTCGCATACACCGAATATTTGCCGACGAGAGTTTGTTGTTGGCGCCCACCGTGTATGAATATGAATCGGGGAGGGAGTCAATTTCAGCCGAGGACACACTGTGTTTTGGCGCCCACCGTGTATAAATCCGGGTGAGAGGCGGTTACATCACGTTTGGATGAAATTACAAACCTACCCCTATCGAAACCTATAGAAATCCAGCAAATAGGCTTTGCGTGGCAGGGATAGGCAGTAGTGATTTCCATCTCGCAAATTTTGGTTTCGGGCGGTTACTGCGACTTTCCCCGCTTCGTTCAAATTTTGCAGAGTGCACGTTTACCGTGCCAATTCAATTCGAATCCCGTTTGTATTCTATTTGTTTTCGGGTGGGATCCATTTTCAATTGGAATTACATTCTATACACATCATTTTTTATATATACTTTCAAAAGCACAACACCATTTATACATAAATATGGTTTACAAATGGCATGATCTCAAATTCATAAGGTTGTATCCATCAATTTGGATTTTCAAATATTTGAAACCACTTTATGTTGAAATCCAATGTATGCATTCCTCGCTAACTGTCTCCAATTAATGTGTGTTTCATGCGGGTTTTTTTACTTCTCAAACATGCATAATGTGTTTCACACACGCAACATATAGTGTAATCCCGTTTAGACATTAATTGCATATAAACCATGCATTGTTTGTAATTGAAGAATCTATGGATCACCAATATTGATAAACTATATAACATTACACGTGTGCCCAAATTCAAATGAATATGCATGTTTGATACACCAATTTGCGTTATGATATTATCAATGTCGTGATCTCCAGTTTAAATATTTGAATCCCCTTTAATCCAGATATTCGTCTCATATAGCTATCACTCATGCTTATATAGGACTATCGCTCTGGACCTATACGCGTTCATCGTCTCTCAGGTATCTCTCGTGCTACCTGTATGTCGACAATGATCTTTTATCTTCGTAACACACTGACGGTACTCTCTCCCTCGACCTTCATCACTCTATCTCTCTCTAAGTATATCTCGCTCCCTGCTATGTGTCTCTAACTATCATTCTCCATGTGGAATCTCTTTCTCTCACACAAACACAAAACTTTGTCTCCCGGGGTCTCATTTCTCTCTACTATTCCCATGTGTGCCACTCGCACACCCCTCATACAGAGATGTCTTTCGCTCCTTAGATATGAGAACCTACGACTCTTCCTCTTCAATATCTCTTTCTCACACACAAACACAAACTCTGTCACCCAAGGTCTCATATTTCTCCATTGTTCTCTTGTATGTCGCTCACACACACCCTCTCTTCCTAGAGATATCTTGCGTTCCCTCGTATGTCTCTCTAGCTATCACTCTCGTTGTGAAATATCTTTCTCTCTCACAGACACAAAACTCCGTCTCTCTGGATCTAATTTCTCTCTGATATTTGTTTGTATGTGACTCACATGCACCCTCTCTCCATCTCTCTCACACCCACACACATAACCCAACCTTCTGATCCACTCGACTCTTATCTCTAACGCACACTAGCTAGCATATTTATCTTTCTATTTATCTGTTTCTCCATCAACCTTCTTTCTCGCCCTCACTCTTGATTCCTATCACCCACACTACATATGTTTCTCTCTACATGCAGTCAAGTGCCCTCTCACACACATATATAACTTCACCCTTTGAACCACCCGACGGTCATCTCCAACACCCAAACTAGCGGATGTCCCTCTAGCTAGCATCTCCATTTCTGTATCTACCTGTAGTTTCTCCGTCAACATTTCTTTCTCGCACGGAGTCTTGCTTCCTATCACCCACACTATATATGTCTCTCCATACATATGCATTTATAGGTTGGTCTCTTTTGCACAATCGTTGCACCTCACTCCCTCTGCTTGCCATAGATGCATGCTCCAGCCCACGCCACTATCTCTTAAAGACAAAAACACATGCTCAATTGTCGGGCCTTCTTCCCTGCATTCTCACATCCATGCATATTGTCATACCGATCCGTCTCTCCCATGTCGTTGATCTTATGACTTATGTCTTCTTTCTTTTATCTCGATCATGCGCGCGCACACACACACATCCCACGTATACATGTATACCTCTCACACATGCACGTTCAAGGTCTCTATGTCTCCATACGTAGTTAATTACCCTCAATCCTAACGCCACATCGAATCATTCTCCTCTTTTGTGCACATAACTTCCGCCTGGATGGGTAAAACACACACTCACACTTAACAATCTCCTTCTAGCTACCCCCGCCTCTCACTCTTCCCCTATATCCCCGAAACCAATAAGACCATCCCTTTGTTTAATTCCCGCCTACATGCACCATCAATATATAGTAGTCTTCCTCGGTGTCTCTCGAACAAACACGTTCTCTCGATGTCGACTCCTCTCACGCGCACACACCTTCTCTTCCCTCTCTACGGGCATTTTCTCTCTCGCACCCCATCGTTGGTGGCCTCTGCCATACACATCACCTCTCTATGATGAAGCCATGCACACTTAAATTACATCCGCCACAGAGGACCCTGCGACACACGCACACACACGCACACACACACCCACACACACGCACG
>NC_057799.1:155625152-155632499 GCF_018294505.1 Triticum aestivum | reverse complement strand
CTCTAGGCGGAGCATTTGTTCCTACCACCCTTCATCCAACCTTACCCGTATGATAAACAATCACCTTTATTTACTTGCATAACATGGACAAATTCCACTTTACTTTAGTAGTCAGCAAACTTATCATCTGTACCCTTATAAAAAAACGAGTTGGCGGTGATGGTGTGCCTGCCATCTTGTAATACAGACCGTATGATCTATATCTGAGGATAGAAAGCAAACTATGATAATTTTACAAAAGATACCCGCACCTCTCTCCACATCATTATCTCCCGCAACCTCATTGCTCAGCAATTAAAAAAGGAATAAGTCTCTGGAACAATCTAGCATGCATGGTGGCCGCTGCCGCCTACCGGCGCCGTCCATTCCCATGCCTCCGCCCATTCCGACCACCAGTCACCACCACGCTCCACTCCTCCTCGCCTTATCTCTCATCTTTCATTTTTTCGATGACATTCTCGAGATACCAGTTTTCCGATAAAATTCTCGAGATATCATTAGTTTTTACACTACTCCTGCTTGGGTCAATCACAACAGGTGTTCTGTAAAAAAATGCATATTGATGTTCCGTGCAATGCACGAGAATCTTGCTTGTAATTATATAACACAAATCACGAGCAAGAAGTGACATTTTTTGACACAACCACGTTAACATGGCCATGTAAATCACTAGCTAAAGTTAATACCATTATACTTATATCCCGATGCAAAAGGTTGAGTACATGTCCGAAGAGTAGAGTCGCACACACGCACTCTATCTCTCAGAATCTCTCTCTCACACACACCAGTTACGTGACGCCCACTTAAGCAGACACGTATGTTACAATTTGTGCACCCGCGGGTACACGTGATGCTGCGCATTTATTTAAGCCGGAAGGCGAACCCAAACAGTAGCTGCATTCATTCCCCTCCCGCCGCCTCTTCTCTGGTCGCCGTCGCCCGGTAGCCATGGGCCGGCCGAAGGTAACAACATACGCCATACTCCCGCCGGAGCGGCGCTTTAATATGGAAATTCTAGTGGTCATGCATGCATCTTTTTGTGCTAGCACTCCTATATAAGGGTTGACCGGTCGCTTCCCGCGGACGTGCGCGGGCGGTGGAAGAGGAAGGAGAAGGGAAGCGGGCTGTGGAGTAACATTTTTTACCACAATTTCTTAGGAAACTGAGTGCAATAATTGAGTAGTTTTGCAAACTACCAGTACTACACCTGAAACGGTTCAAAACCTATACTCCCTTGCCAGCGCGCGCTTCCCGCGTGAAACGGTCAGCGTCGCCCTGGAGCGTCAGTGCCACATTAATGCCCGGCCAGAGCGGAGGCGACCTCTCACTGGCGCCGGCTTTGAAGTGGCGCGACGACCGAGAGAGCGCCGCTTCCCGGTGCACGCGACTGCTCCGCGTCGAGACTGGCCATAGGCCCTGTTTGGATCCATGGGTTAGAGTTAGTTTGAGCTAGTTGGGGCTCAAATAGCCCTAAAGTATCCAAGCATGAGGGTTTAAATTGGAGCAAGTTGCACCGAACCCACCAAAAAAAACTATCCCACCCAAGAGGTGCTAACTTGAGATAGTTCTCATTGGGACCACTGAAAAATCACTTTTCTCTCTCCATGAAGTGCATTTATTGTCAATCTAACCCTGTCACCCAAACACCTCTTTGGCTATAGTTAGTTCAGGGTTAGTCATGAGTTAGTCTAACCTCTAGCTAAGTTAGAGTATCAAACAGGAGCAGTATAGGACATGCAAGTTGCTCAAAGCATACAGGCAAATTCGTACGTGAAAGAATTTTTTTCTTTTTGAAAACGGAATGTGAAAGGAATTTTTTTAGAATACTCTTGGCATGTCGCTAACATGTGATAGTTAACCGACCTCAATAGACGGCAGAAACGCCAGCCCGCCGCACTTTGATAGAGACGAGGAGGGAGAAGCGATACAGGCTGCTGGATTACTAGAGATAGGTGTCGCACGGAAGCCAAGAAATATGGTGATAGCATGGGTTAGCCATGTACTAGTATGATGTAACTACACTGGGCTGCCGTGTTTCGTACTCTTCCAGTCCACTGTGGAGATGATTGGTTAATTTTATATCGCTGAATAATATTAAATATTATGAGTGCAGACGCTCCACCACGAGGTTCCTTGCTCCTTCTCGGTCGTCCGGAATCTATGTTCTTCCACTCTATTTTTTTGACGTGAGGTTTGTTCATCCTTTTGCCAACACGCGAGACATCTAGCATCAAGGTGCACGTGTTATGCAAGGATCGTTCCATCTATATGAAGAACACGTGGGACTGGAACTACGAGACGGACATGTACCCAGGAGTGGACGTACGAACCTGAGTAATGTAGCGCAGTAAGTGAAGTAGAAAGGCACAAATGGTATGAACATGCGTGGCATATAGGGTGTGTTTGGTTGCGTTCTCGTCTCAACATAGTTGTTCCCTCTTCATGCATGCTCAACTCAACACCCCTCTTCATGCATGCTTCTAGTGTATTCTGCTAAACTAGTGTGGACTCATGCACCCTCCATACACTCTACCAAACACCCAAAAGTAGGTCGAGAAGGGAACTCTTGGGCGGCATTTGTCTCTTACTATGTACTACCACTAAATGTTGTACGTGCAATGCACGGTGATGTTATGGAGTACGTGCCTAAGTACTCTACTACTACTATATTAGTTGGAGGCACATATTAACTTTTATATTTGTTTACGTGTATGTCCCGAGACCTTCCAACTAGACGTGTCTTTCTCTCCAGGTCGCACATTGTATCGTTCATACCACTAAGTACTACTACGTGTGGTCTCCGACCCAGAAGTGGAAGAAGTGGAGACGCTCTACCACGCTGTTTTTTTTACGCTGGGCTCTACCACGCTGTTCAATTCCCACTCCTTTCGCTGACGCGTGGGACATCCAGCACGTGCCGTGTTTGGCCCCCTTCGTCGTAAGAGTTGAAACGCTAGCATTCATCAGAAATAAAAAAAATTATAAATCGGCAGTGATACTATTTTTTTGCGAACCAATCAGTAGTGATACTATACCACGCGGTTTCCTTCCTCCTCGGTATCGGAAAGAATACTTCCATTCGCCAACATGTGGGGCGTCGACCATCCTGGTCCACTTGCCATGCACGCAGAACTCCAAGGGAGAGTCACCCCAGGTCGTCGCGCCGCAGTAACAATGACTAATGAGTCGTCAAATCACAGGCCCACTTCCCACTTTGAAGTTGCTCGGACGAAGGAACCATCATGACTTCGTTGAATTCCGCTTCTTGAAGAAAACTACTGTACCAGCAGTACTGCTAGCTACAGTAGTTACTCCAACAGAGGCCTCCTTTCGTTCATAGGATAGGAATATGAAAATCATAGGAAGTGAGATGACATGCATCTCAATTCCTATAGAGAAAGAGATGCCATTTGATGCTTAGTATAGGAATTTTTCCATTTAGTCTAGGCTAATGTACTGGTAATTTGCTCTAAAAACTATAGTAGTAACTAGTAGTACTGGTACATGCTCGTACTCAAACACAGACACACACACTAACTACTAGTACTACTACTTCTCACATGCTGGCCAGACGCCGTCGTTCTCCTTCCCGGCTTTGTCGGTGACACCCCACCGTGCTTGGATCTCCGCCGACCTCTCCGCAGCAGCGCGTGCGTCCTTTTCTTTCTTGCGGCGGCGGGCCTCTCTTTTCTTGAGTGCTTTCTGACTTTTCTGCTCCCTCTGTGCGGCTTTGGCCGCCTCTTGCTCTACCGCCTCTTGCTCTACCGCCCATTCGGCCTTGGCATCTTCAAATTCCTCCCGCATAGTTGTGTGGTCGCGAGCGGCGATGAACTCGGCACGGCGGGATGCCATCGCTTCCCTACCATTTTGTGTGCGGTCGTGGGCGGCGAGGAACTCAGCGCGGCGGGATGCCATCGCTGCCTTGCCGGTTAGTGTGTGGCGCGGTGGCATGAACGACGCTTGGTGAGAGCTCTGGGGTGGAGTGGCCGGACAACCGTATAGTGCATTGGTTTGTCAAGAGATCAAGGACAGAAGATGAAGCAAATTTGGATTCCCCTTCAATCCTGGTCATTTATTACCGAGTAAAATGCATTGGCGGTCATCGAACTTGTCTTGATAGCTCACTTTGATCATTGTATGCGAGATATGGTGACTATACGGTCACTGGCTCAGCGTATAGCTCCGTATTTGTCTGGTTGACCAGTCAAACAGTCCGCATGCGCCTCATCAGCTCATGTTCTTTATCTATCTACGCGGGCCTACCTGTCAATGGAGAAAGAAATACTGTAAACCAAAATTATGCGTATGTGGGAATCAAACCACGGACTCGTCGCTGCAACGCACCCTCGTCAGCCAAATGAAAATGAAATACTTCGCGTCAGACACTCACGCTCACGCTGTCAAAGCATGCTAATGCATGCACGTCGCCCTTTAAATCAAAGTCCTGCTCATGGCGCAACGCAAACGGCGAGCCCATCAGCTGCGCGCCCCGGCGGTGCCTGACATTACTGTTTAGACGTTTGATGGAGGCCTACGCGAACGTCGAGCATGTATTCACCTGGCGCAACACCAACGGTCATACTCGGACCGCCTTGCTCATGTATATCGTCCATCACAACGACAATCTATAAAACAACCTAAGCTAGAGAGGGTACTATGGTAGTATGGTACGGAGTATGTACTATCGTGAGAGACCGATCTTAGTGCCATTGCACACTGAAACCCCTTCCATCGCTAGCGCGCGCTTCCCGCCTGAAACGGTCACCGTCTCTCAAGAATGTCAATGCCGCACTCACCGAACTTAACTGCAGGTGCAATTGGTGTGTCACTGACATGCGGTCCAGATGCCCGTTGGGCCCACATGTGAGTAACCCAAACGCATCTGCAGTTAAGTCACTGAAGCAGCGTCCGCATTCACGCCCGACGAACCTACTCCGGCGCCAGTTGTCCATCCGTCTGACGCGGCTCATTGCCATTCGCCCGCTATATTAACTTGAGCCCCAGCTCCCAGCCATAGCCAAAGACCCACACTTATTCTCCTCCGGTCCCTTCCTTCTGTCGGCACCACTTCAACCATGGCCTCCTGGCGCTCCGAAGCTCTCTTGGACGTACTGTCGCAGGAGCAGACGAGGGACATCGGCGGCTCCGTTCCAAACACGCTCCAAAGCTCTCTTCGACGTACTGTCGCAGGAGCAAACGAAGGAGATCGCCGGCACCTCCCGGCCGCCCTCCGCCGCCACGACCATGAAGCCGGCAGGGAGGAAGAGTAGTGCACGGTAGGTCGCCGCCGCTCTGGAGGAGGAGGTTATCGAGGCGGATGAGGAGGAGGCAAAGGCAATGGCCGGCTTTCTCGGGTTCATGGCCGGACATGGTGGTCGGGCGCCGGCGATTGTTTAGATTAGGTTTACAGTAGGTTTTAGTATGGTTTGTGCGAAATATGTAATGAATTTCGTCTAGTTTGTAGGAAAAGTTTTCGAAATGTAATGAATTTCATCCGGTTAATTTGAAATTTGCTTTGTTTGCACGAATTTCGTCCGGTTAGTTCATATAGTTGTCGAAAGGTATGCGGGCAGCATCGGATGGCATCCATCAGTGTCCTCGGACAGATGCCGGTGTAAATTTGTGGGCCAGCGCTGGAGATGCCCTAACTATCATGCTATAATCGCTAACAATCGTCCATTATTTGGCAGGGAACAGTTATCCCTCGATCAAAATCAGATCTGCGGTGTTTCGCACTCCTCCCGCGTAAGAGTGTAAACTCTTGCTTACATAAAAACAGAGCAAGTGGACGGCACTGTAGCACGTCATAGCACTCGAACTAGCCCGCCTAACGAGCGGGAAAGCACCGCTCTCGTCATTTTGTTCTGGATTTCTATCGATCGATCGCGTGAAAATGTTACGCTTCGCAAGTTCTAAAGGAAAAGGCGGCACACTTATGACTCGTACGCGTCGCAACCCCGACAGTCCGGCTCGCACGCCGCTCACCAGAGGGGACACGCGTTGTCTTGCAATTTCACTGACATGTGGGACCATAATTGAATAAACCGTCGATAGCCGAAATCTAATCGCTCGGCGGGCGTCGGCTGAGAAGAGAGAAACGAGGGAGGGAGAAGAGATCGCCCGCCCGCCGTGCACGGACTCCAAGAATTATATGGTGATAATGTGAGGTGGGCCATGCTGGAGTCTGGACCGCTTCCGGAGCCCGCTCTCACCGCCCTGGCCCCTCAAGACGCCAGCTGCCCGCCGCATGCATGCATAGCAAGTAGTACTCCTTATGTGGAGGAGAGAGAGGCATTGACAAAGTCAAGGAGTGGGCTCTGCAAGAGCCCGTCTCTACACGTGCTCCTAGGTATAAAAAAATAATTCTAAAAAAGGCATAAAAAACAATTGTGTCTTAAAAAAAGAAAGGTAAAAAACATTTGAGAGGAAATAGATAGAGAGAAAGTGAGAAAAAGCTGTAACCTAGGCATTACATGAGGAAGGAGGGAGTGGTGCACATGCCAAGTTCAATGGGCTGCCGTGTTTCACACTCCTCCATCATAACAGTGGAGACAATAGCTTTCATAAAAAATAAACAATGAATACTCATTGCTCGTCCTCTATATCGGAAAAATACTTCATTCGCCGACATGTGGGACGTCGACCATCCTGGTCCACCTGCCATGCACAAAATTATCCTGGTCCACAGGGCATGGATGGATAGAGCACAACTATATCTACAAAACATCCTTACTGAACATACCCAAAAGAAGAATGGATCTCACTGTAGCCACATGGATACATGGCATCAAAATAATAGCAGTAAAAGACTTAGCAAAATCCGAAGTCCCTGAAAATAGAAACATCATGAAGCCTAGTTTGCATGCTTGTGCTAGTCACCAAATAGATCACAAAAATACATGGCATACACCTCTGTAAAGATGGCAAGGCATAGATGAAAACACCTGTAGAGCTCATGCCCATAAGATGCACACATCAAATGCAACAAAAATAACAAAACATCAAGTTTTGATAAGTAACAGCAGTAAACAGCATATAGCACTCTTGCATTAGAGATTTGGGCATCAAGATGAACTCAAACGAGCATGGCACAATGGAACAAAATGAAGAGCATCTCGTGATGAACATTTCGATATATCATGCACGCAAAACGGAGCAGTATGCTATGAGATATGCCATGATGAACAGAGCAACATAACATGAACAATTCGGGACTTAGAGGGAAACGAGGGGGGAATCGACCTCGATCTAGGGTTGTGGGCGAGATTTGGGGCAGCGGCGGCTCGCCGGAGATCGGGGCGGATCCGGGCCGGGACGAGGCGACGGAGGCGGCGGGGCACGCCGGTG
>NC_057799.1:155562386-155624653 GCF_018294505.1 Triticum aestivum | reverse complement strand
CGCACGCCGATTGGAGCGGGCGCGGGCGCGGTTTCGTCCGGCGCGGGACGGACGCGTCCGGCGGCGGAGAGGGGAAAAGGTTAGGGTTGGTCTGCGCGAAAAATCCGAGGGGGATCACTTATTTATAGGTAGAGGGAGCTAGGAGACTCCAAATGGAGTGCGGTTTTCGCCCACACGATCGTGATCGAACTACCGAGAGCATGGAGGTGACTTAGGTGGGTTATTGGTCTGTTTGGAGGGGGGTTTGGCTGCAACACACAAAAGGCCTTTGCAGTTACCCGGTTAACCGTTGGAGCATCCAACAACCTCCAAATGGAACGAAACTTGACAGGTGGTCTACTGGTGGTATACCAAGGCCACTTGGCAAACCTCGGTCCATTCCGAGAACGTTTAACACCCGCTCACGAAAAGAAACAAGAGGGGTGCGCCGGTGCATGTGGGAGTGCCGGATTGCAAAACGGACAACGGGGAAAATGCTCGGATGCATGAGACGAACACGTATGCGAATGAGATGCACATGATGACATGATATGAGATGTATGACATGAACAAAATGCAAAACGAAAGACAAAAACCCGACCACGAAGGGAATATCATAACACATAGCCGAAAATGGCAAGAGTTGGAGTTACAAATATGGAAAGTTACATCCGGGGTGTTACATCACTTTCCAACTGAATTGCTTCCAGGGGCACTGTATCTCTTAAAGGAATATCGGCCTTCTCTGCATGGCACTTCTTCAACTGGGAAACATGAAACACATCATGAACTCCTGACAATCCTTCGGGTAACTCCAACTTATAGGCCACTTCTCCCATACGTTCCAAAACTCAGTATGGTCCTACAAATCTAGGGGCTAACCTTCCTTTGACTCCAAATCGTTTAACTCCTCGCAGTGGTGACACACGAAGATATGCTCTGTCTCCGATTTCGTAGGTTACCTCCTTACGTTTAGTGTCAGCATAACTTTTCTGACTGGAATGAGCTACCTTCAGTCTATCACGAATCAACTTAACCTTCTCTTCAGACTCTTTGATTAAATCTGGTCCGAACAACTGACGGTCTCCAACTTCATCCCACATCAACGGTGTCCTACACCTTCTTCCATACAAGGCTTCAAAAGGGGCCATCTTAAAACTAGCCTGGTAACTGTTGTTGTAAGAGAACTCTGCGTAAGGCAAATTATCATCCCAACTAGATCCATAATCTAGCGCACAAGCTCTCAACATGTCCTCCATAATCTGATTGAATCTTTCAGTCTGTCCATCTATCTACGGGTGAAAGGCTATACTGAACTCTAGCTTGGTACCCAAAGTCTGGTGCAACTGATTCCAAAACTTCGAGGTAAACTGTGTTCCTCTGTCTGATACGATGGTCCTCGGAACTCCATGCAGAAATACGATCTTGGTCATATATATCTTGGCCAACTTTGCACCATCGGCTGGGGTAATCCGGTGATAAAATCCATGCCAAGTTTATCCACTTCCATTCGGGTATCGGCATAGGCTGTAATAACCCTGCTGGCTTCTGGTGTTCTGCCTTAACTCTCTGACATACATCACATACTGCTACATACTCGACAATATCATTCTTCATACCTGTCCACCAGAAAACGTTCCTTCAAATCCAAATACATCTTGGTGTTTCCGGGGGTGAATCGAGTATGGTGAGTCATGAGCTTCCTGAAGTATTAACTTCCTGATCTCTGGGTCATTAGGCACACAAATACGGTCCTCAAACCATAAAGTTTCATGTTCATCCTCACAAAAACCTTTAGCTTTTCCTTTACTCATCTTGTCCTTTATCTTAGAAATCTCCTTATCATTCTTCTGGGCTTCTCGAATTTTTCCCAATAACATGGACTGTACTTCCAAAGCTGCAACAAAACCTCTTGGAACTATCTCCAAACGAAGTTCCTTGATATCGTCGGCCAACTCCTGCGGTAATCCTCCGGTTACAAGAGTATTCACATAACTCTTGCGGCTCAAAGCGTCTGCCACAACATTGACCTTTTCTGGATGATAGTGTAACTTCATATCATAATCCTTTATGTGCTCCAACCATCTCCTCTGCCTGAGATTCAACTCCTTCTGCGTGAAAATATACTTCAATCTCTTATGATCCGTGTATACATAACAACGGTTTCCAATAAGAAAATGTCTCCAGGTCTTGAGCGCATGCACTACGGCTGCTAATTCCAAATCATGTGTGGCATAATTCAACTCATGAGGTCGAAGCTGTCGTGAGGCATATGAAACAACTCTTCCATCTTGCATAAGTACACCTCCAAGTCCCTGGCGAGAAGCGTGACAATATACTTGGAAATCCTTGCGTATATCTGGAAGAATTAGCACTGGGGCTATAACTAAATGTTTCTTCAACTCCTGAAAACTGGCCTCGCATTCCTCGGTCCATTTAAACTTGGTGTCCTTCTTCAACAACTCTGTCATTGGCTTCGCAATCTTGGAAAAAAATTCAATGAATCTCCTATAATATCCTGCAAGTCCAAGAAAACTACAGATCTCTCCAACTGAGGTGGGTGCCAACCACTCAGTGACCGACTGAACCTTGGTAGGGTCTACTGCTATACCTTCTCCTGATATAACATGTCCAAGAAATCCAACTTCGTTCAACCAAAACTCACATTTGCTAAAATTGGCGTATAGTTGATGTTCCCTGAGCTTCTCGAGAACTAAGCACAAATGTTCCTTGTGTTCCTCTTCATTCTTCAAGTACACCAATATGTCTTCAATGAACACCACAACAAACTTATCCAAGAACTCCATGAACACCTTATTCATCATACTCATAAAATAGGCAGGGGCGTTAGTCAATCCAAAAGACATGACCGTATACTCATATAGCCCATACCTTGTGGTAAAAGTTGTCTTGGGTATATCCTGTTCTCGGATCTTCAGCTGGTGGTATCCCGATCGAAGATCGATCTTGGAGAATACTTTAGCTCCTTGCAGTTGGTCGAACAAATCATTGACCATCGGTAGTGGGTACTTGTTCTTGATCGTCACCTCATTTAATGCATGATAATCAACAACCATTCTCTAAGATCCATCCTTCTTCTCAACTAAGAGCATTGGGGCTCCCCACAGTGAGGAACTTGGTCGAATATAACCTTTCTCCAATAACTCCTTAATTTGCTTCTTAATTTCCTCCAGATCATTCGCGGGCATTCGGTATGGTCTCTTCGATATTGGTCCGGTGCCTGGCAATAGCTCTATCAAAAATTCTATATCTCGATCTGGTGGCATGCCTGGTAATTCCTCTGGAAGAACATCAGGGTAATGCTTCACGACAGTCACTTCCTCCTGAACAACTCCCGAGAGTGAATTTACTTGAGTCCTCCTTGGCGCATGCCTAGACACATAATTGATCCTTTTTCCCTCAGGGGTGGTGAGTAGTATCGACTTACTAGCACAGTCGATGTTTCCTCCATACTTCGATAACCAATCCATACCTAGTATTATATCCAATCCTTGTGACTCCAAAATTATTAGGTCTGAGGGGAAAACATGGCTACCAATGGTTGAATGGTAACCAATCACACCATCGGCTGGCCTTATACTCCGCTCCTGGCAAGCTTACTAACATGGGTGACCTAAGGGCTAAGGTTGTCAATTTAAACTTGTCCAAAAATCCCCTTGATATGTATGAATGTGATGCACCAGTGTCAAAAAGAACGAGAGCGGTAAATGACTTAATCAAAAACTTACCAATCACTGCGTCAGGCTGCTCTTCAACTTCCTCCACGTTGATGTGGTTCACCTGACCTCTGGTGAAGGGATTGGGCTTCTTTCCAGAGCTTCCATTTCCATTGCCATTCTTTAACTCAGAACAATCATTGGCGTAGTGTCCAGTCTTCCCGCACTTGTAACAGGTGACATGACTTAGATCCTTCTTAGCGGGTGCTGCTGGGTTGGAACAGTTCTAGTTGTTGTTTCCTCAATTCCCATTTCCATTCTTACGACCACTGTGGTTATGTGAACTTCCTCCATTGTGAGTATGTCCTCCATGGTGATGATGGGTATGTCCTCCAGAGTTCGGGGTAAAACGAGGCTTCCGCTGAGCTCCAGAGTTGTACTTCCCCTGTCCGTACTTCCTTTTGCGGCTCTCTATCTGTTGCTGCTTTGCCTTCAATCATGAGGGCCCTATCTACCAACTCTTGGTAGTTAGTGAATGTTGCCACCATCAACTGCATACTCAGCTCATCATTCAGTCCTTCCATAAACTTCTCCTGCTTTGCGGCATCTGTGGCCACATCATCCGGGGCGTAGCGAGCTAACTTACTAAACTCATCCACATACTGCGCTACAGTATGATTTCCCTAGCGTAAGTTGCGAAACTCACGCTTCTTCATACTCATAGCTCCAGCTGAGACATGTGCAATGCGGAATGCTTGCTGAAATTGATCCCAAGTGACATTGGCCACGGGGAAAGTGGAGGTGTAGTTCTCCCACCATGAGGCTGCGGGTCCATCCAGTTGGTCTGCGGCAAAGCGCACCTTCTCAGCATCGGTGCAACCTGCGGTGGTCAGCTCCCTTCCAATCTTGCGGAGCTAGTCATCAGCAACGATCGGCTCGGTGCTACTAGAAAACACCGGCGGATTCAACCTCAGAAACCGAGCTAAGTTGTCAATTGGAGGTGGTGGCGGTGGATTGTTATTATTGTTGTTGCGTTGGTTCTGGACTAGCAACTGCATCAAGACATTCTGCTGTTGGATCAACTGAGTGAGCTCCGGTGGAAAGACAAATCCGGGGTCACGTCTCGGAGGCATCTGATAGGTTTAGAGGGGTGAGAACAGAATAGAGTGAGGTCTAAAGAGAATTCACTACCCATATGCACATGAGACAAACACATTCATTCACACCACTCAATTCAAACAAGATCATACAATCGATCTAAACTACCGTTACAAAAAGCTCGGACTATTTCTATATACAGGGGGAATACTACTGATAATATGGTGTTCGACTAGAAATTTTGATCGGTGGAAGACTGCATGATATCTGCTCCAGCTTCGTCTTCATAATCGTCATCACGATCGGGGTCGGAGTCGGTGTCGTCGATTATGATGTAGTCTTCAGGGTGATTGTCCTCTTCAGGTTCGGGATCTCCCATGAATATTCCTAGCTTCTTCTTCAGGTCTTCATCCTTTTCCAGTAGTACTGCAATTTTTCTTCGTATCCATCGCATGTAGACTTGAGTTCCTCTTCTCGCTCCATGTTCCTGGTCATCACCTTCTTCATGTCTATCATGCTGGCGCACATCTGGTTCTCCTCACAACGAATGTGCTGATTTAACTCCTGGATGTAGGCTGCAATGGATTTATCCTTCCTGATGCAAATCGTCTCCCATTGCTCATCTCGGCGTCCACATATCTGGTAGATGGTGTCCTTAAGATCCTTGTTGTATACCTTGCCGATGCGTCCAATGGCGATGTGGGCGGCCATGCTCTTTCCTAGACTCCAGGTTGGTGCATCAAAGGAAAACTCTATGGGCTCAGTAACTGGCGTGAATGTCCTTCCTGGAACATGAACTCGAAACATCCAACGCTCCTCTTCTGGTAGAGTGGCGGTGTAGGTCCCGGTGAAGCTTGGTATTCCAATGCTCAGGTACCTAGTGACTTCCTTCAAGTGTCGTCCGAAAGGGGTGTCATCATCTGGTTGAGTGAACTTGTTCCTTGGGTCCGCCATCTATAGAGTTGAAAAGGAGAAGAGTCCGAAATGAGTAGGGAAGAGTATCCTGTGGCTTGTCCTAGTGGTCGCGTCCTACAGTCAGCGTGTGCTCTGATACCATCTTGTAGCGACCCGACCTCAGACGGACAAGTCTCTGTGCTTAAGTGTCATCCCTGGATCGGTATTGCTGACACACACAATACTCGAGGATTTATAACAGAGTTCAATCACACACTTATTATATCGAATGTCTCAAAAGAGAACTTATTACAATAATATGGCTGAAGGCCATCTAAATAAGATAACAACGGAAGCTTCGAAGGTAGAAGAGTCCATCCAACTCCACGGCAAAACTGAGTGCATAACAACGACCTAGCGCACCTTACTCTTCGTTTGAAAACTCTGCAACATAATACGTTGCAGCCTGTTTAGGTCAGCACATGGAATATGTTGGCAAGATAACACTATGGAGCAATGAACATAATAACAGCTATCACTACATGCATATTTGGCTGGTGGAGGCTGTATGGTTATCATTTGCATAAAGCTAGTTTTTCCCTACAACAAAGGAATATATTTTATTTAACAACAAAGTTTGTTGAACACATTGAGAAGGTAACCCCAACTCAATCCCAATTAAAGGTTAATAACCCAACAAATTAATTAAATAAAGTGTTGAGATCAACATAATAATTCAAGCACCAGATACTCAAGATGTCCATAATCGGGGACATGGCTAATCATGATTAGTTTGTACACTCTGCAGAGGTTTGCACACTTTTCCCCACAAGACTCGATCTCCTCCGTTAAATTTCTCGCACTGCATGATGTTTGAGAAAGAGATGACCGAGACACAGTCTTTCAGAAGCATTAACTCTTTACGACGGGTAGACAGTACCATCTACATCCCCTACATCTGCTAGTCTACCACTGAAAGACGTCACACAACATGCTCAACTATGCCGGAGCCCATAATGGCTTGTGGCTGCACACGGAAGTTTCCACCATGAATAACATTATGATCCCTTTGAGCCTGGGTGGCGAACCATAGGATGATCACACGGATACCACAGGATCTCCTTGGACAACACTGGATTCCCCAAATGCCCACAACCAATCCACCGAGATGTGTATTAAAGTAGCCACCTTAAGTTAATCCTTAGTTAACAATAGTCTCTCACATCTTCCATGATTTCTCTCAAACCAATCCACATCTACGAGCATAGCACAGCAGTATAAGCATAACGTAGTGACACCCAAGGTTTAATATAAGACAATAGGTACTACCTCATCAACTACTTCCCAATACCCGCATGTTAACAAATCCTACTCATCCAATGTTTGAGGGTTGAAACTAATGCATAAAAACAGGGTAATAAAGGGATATGTTCAAAGTGTTACTTGTCTTGCTGACGATCGGAAAACCCTAGTGATTCGTAGTAGCAAGCCTCGTACTCCGGAAACTCTATCGTGAACAAACAATAGCATACATAAGCACTCAGGCATAAGATGCAAAGGTAAAACCAAGAGAAAAGATCTGAACATAACGCTCAAGAGAAAAGCTTCGATTTGCAAAAAGAATCAATCGAATTGGAGTTATGAAACTCAAACTATGATCAAAAGAAATTCAAAATCAAATCTTCTTGAAACCAAATTTTAAATTTTCAAAATCATGTTCAAGTTGATTATCTGGACAGAGGGAATCAAGACGAAGATTTTGGCGTTGGTTTCACTTTATTTGGACAAACGAGCAAAAAGTAACGAGGGTTTGAAAATCAGGGACTAATATGTAAGAAAATATTCACAGATAGGTCCCCGGTCGAAAATAAAATTTAAAAGAAAAAACTAAAGTATGAACGTTCGCTAACAAAGACTAAAGAACAAAATCATTCGTTAAAACGATCTAACCAGTGAATGTTTACTAATTAGACTAAAACAAAAACGAAAAACCGATCTAAAAACTAAACCGATAAAACCAAAAAAAAACCAAAGAACCGGCTGGTTCTTACCGGTCAACGGCGTCGGAGGCCGGATCAGATCGGCGGCGTGCGGTGGCTGTCGGCGATGGGCGTCGGCGGCGAGGCGGGCGGCGGCGGCAACAGCGGCGGCGACAAACGGCGGTGGCGGCAGCAGGCGGCGAGCAGCGGCGGCGGTAGGTGCTGCGGGCGGCGGCGAGGCACGATGAGGAGGAGAGGGGGGCGGCGGCGGCTTATAAAGAGGCCCCCGGGGCTCTCCGACTTGCGGGAGGGGTCGGCGGGGTCGGGGAGGCCTCAGACTCCGGCGGAGTCTGGCTCCCGCATGCGAGGAAGGCGGCGGCAGCTCGGTTCGGCCGGCTGGGCTTCGGCCCACTTCGGTCCGGAGTTTTTTTTAAAACAATTCCGCCCGAACGGAAAAAATGAAAATAAAAATCATAAAATCCCAAAAACAATTTTCACGGTCATCTCCTAATATTTAGCACAACATGAACATTTTTCTGGGCTAAAATGCAATTTTTAAAAATGCTATTTTCCCCTAATTTACTCGAATAAAATCTCAAATAAAATCAAATAATATATTTTTTTATTTAAAACTAAATTTCCATTATTTCCTATGTTTTTGAAGAAGTCATATTATCTTCCCTCATTATTCATTTATTTGTAATTAGTTTGGAAAAATAATTTCAAATAAAATTCACTTTGATCCAATCTACCAATTTTGAAAATAAAAAAAAATGGATTTTGGTGAAAACCTCCAACTCTCTCAACTGGTCCTTGAGTTGCTTAAGGCCTCTAGGATCAAAATGCTCAAATAAAACCAAATAAAAATGCAAAGAGCATGGATGCATAAGATGACCTAATGATTAACATCCAAATTGAAAATTGGGATGTTACATCCATGTTGTTATATTATTGGATGTTTTACAATCATTTTATAGCAACTTTATATCATTTTTTGGGACTACTATATTGACATAGTGCCCGGTGCTAGTTGCTGTTTTTCTTGTTTTTTACATCGCAGAAAATCAGTACCAAATGGAGTCCAAACGCAGCAAAACTTTTTGGAGATTTTTTCTGGACCAGAAGACACAAGATGGGCCAAAGAAGTACCAGAGGGGGCTCCGAGGGGAGCACAACCCACCAGGGCGCGTCTGGGCCCCCAGGCGCGCCCAAGTGGGTTGTGCCCACCTCGGTGGCCTCCCGCACCGCCTCTTCGCCCTATAAATACCCAAACATTCCAGAAACCCTAGGGGAGTCGATGAAAAACTATTCCAGCCGCCACAAGTTCCAGAACCACGAGATCCAATCTAGACACCATCATAGAGGGGTTCATCATCCTCATTGGTGCCTCTCCAATGATGCGTGAGTAGTTCATCATAGACCTACGGGTCTGTAGGTAGTAGCTAGATGGCTTCCTCTCTCTTTCTTTTGATTCTCAATACAATGGTCTCTCGAAGATCTATTTTATGTCACTCTTTTTGCGGTGTGTTTGTTGGGATCCAATGAACTTTGAGTTTATGATTAGATCTATATCCATGAATATTATTTGAGTCTTCTTTTGATCTCTTATATGCATGATTATTTATAGCCTCGTATTTCTTCTTCAAATCTTTGGTTTAGTTAGGCCGACTAGATCGATTTTTCTTGCCATGGGAAGAGGTGCTTTATGATGGGTTCAAACGTGCGGTGTTCTTTCCCAGTGACAGAAGGGGCAGCAAGACACGCATGTATCCTTGCTATTAAGGATAACAAGACGGGGGCTATTCGTACATGAATAGATCTCGTGTACATCATGTCATCGTTCTTATTGCATCACTCCACTTTTCCATGAACTTAATACACTAGATGCATGCTGGATAGCGGTCGATGTGTGGAGTAATAGTAGTAGATACACGCAGGAGTCGGTCTAGTAATCTTCAATGTGATGCCTATATATTGATCATTGCCTTGGATATCACTACAAAAAAAGACACTTCCGTGATGATACGTGTTTGTCACAGTAGGTCACGTTTTTTTGTCATGCATGTACATCCATGACAAATTTATGACAGAATCAAGATAGTCATACCTGTGCTGTCATAGAAGTGTTCCATGACATTACCAAAATTATCATCACGGAAGTGTCCACTTCCATGACGATAAATCGCGCGTCACAGAAGTGCTTTCGTCAAGGGTGACCGACACGTGGCATCCACCGTAACGGAACGCCGTTAAGCTATCGGGTCCGGTTTTGGATCCGATAACCCGTTAACAGCCCCGACCAATGGGGATTTTCCACGTGTAAAATCATCATTGGCTGGAGGAAACACGTGTTGGCTCACCGTTGGGACAGATGTCATCCACTCATTGGACACAAAGCGCCTATGATACATCGACACGTGGCACGGCACAACAGAGGCCCATTCCCGTGAAAAGGCCGGCCCGTTTGACTTGGTCAAAAGGTGGCGGGCCAGCCCACGGCAAGCCTATTAACGACCTGTTCGCATATACAACCCGCAAACCCAGGGCCCGTTTACGGCCTAACCGAATTAGGCCCAGTAGCGTCATCTGGGCCATCCAATATAATTCCAGCCCGTTTTAACTTCTGGCCCACGTATGGCCCATGACGTCTTTCGGCCCATATGAGGCCCTTATTACTCTCGGCCCATTAACGGCCCGTGGTAAAACTGGCCCGTAATGAACAGTGTATCACTTTATACCCATTAACGGCCCGTGGTAAAACTGGTCCGTAATGAACAGTGTATCACTTTATACCCATTAACGGCCCATTATTCCGTTGGGCCGTTTCCAGCCCATGTTATCTTCTGGCCTTCTCGGGGCCCATTTATTCTTGGGCTCATTTCCACATTTGTTTACTTACGGCCCATTGCTGTCATTTTCTGCTTGTGGGCCAAATTCAGCCTGTGGTTACAGTCGGCCCGTTTGTGGCCCGTTAATACGTTGGGCCGTTTTCATAGCGTCTTCAAATACGGCCGATTAACGACACCTCGTTATGGTCGGCCCATGAATGGACGATTCCAACTCTAGCCCGTTTACGGCCATAAAGCGGTATGTTATTGGCCCATGTTTGGCCAATCGATCATATGGCTCGTAGAAGGCCCATTGATAATACGGCCCATAGAAGGCCCATTGTTTCTACGGCCCATAGAAGGCCCATTGTTTCTACGGCCCGTAGAAGGCCCAGTGTCACTACAGTAAATATGTAGCCCATGGTTATTGTGGCCTAGTTTAAAAAAAGGTTATTGCGGCCACTAGCAAACCGCAGAAAAAGAACAGCACTGACTACAAGCGAACGAATAAACAATACAACAAGGAAATAAATAACCAAGCAACTTACGCTAGGCTATCACGGCTATTACACGTATTACATCCACTGGGCATCAAAGTTCGCCACGAGTGCAAATATAGGGAACAAAGCAGCATATCATATACACTAGTTGTCAAAGTTGGCGACCAGTGCAAATAAACGCCGCCAGCAAAACATGTCCAGAACTGAAACCACTTCATAAGATCTCAAGAAACAATATCCTGGGTACCCATAATGCTGGCAAGATTCTTAGCAAGCTTATTAACTTTCTCTTGTTTGGTGCTTAAATCCTCCAGCGCTTGCTGTTGCACCAGAAAGTATGCATGTGAATTCTGCAGGGACTTCCTCAGTCCTTCAGCTTCCTGTCGCAACACATCTGATCGATGTCTTTCAACTTGAAGCTGAGACTCAAGAAGAAGAACTGATTCAGGCAGCGAGTTCGAAGAGCTTGTGCCAGCGGTAGTGGCCAGTAACTCGAACACTACATCAAGACAGGACTTCTGGGTTCTCTCACTGTCGTCAAGGTAGTTTTTATCAGCTTTCTTGGAGACCAACAGGGATGTCTCACTATCTTGAACCTTATCTGCATTACTTCCTTCACCATTGCATAACGGGGTACTGTTCTCCAATATTTTGTCCGCATTCTAAAAGAGAAACAAGCAGACACATCACAGGTTTACCATGTTGTATATGAAACTCATTTTGGTAAATCAGTTCAGTAGTAAAGTGCACAGGATAACAACATGAAACAAACATATATCTATGTACCATGGTCACTTTATGGTCTATATCATTCTAGTTTTTGTTGCCAAATCAAGATAGAGACACAGTTCAAATAATATTTGTTCAAGACAAAGCAGAATAGACAGAATATAAGTGTGGGAAACTATAGAGACACTTGTAATGTGCATGACATGAGAACATAACTATTTATTCAATTGAAACTGAAATCAATATAGAGCAAGTTACAACAGCAAACCAGTTAAAGAAACAAGTTTAAAACATACCTATTGCGCCATTGGAGTTTCAATTCCATCCTTCAAATATGAAAATAGTTGGTGTGAGTAAATATAGTGATGCAAGAGCAAAGGAGTATGAACCATAGCTACAGAACCTGACCTGAGAACAAGTCCTTTTCTCCTTTAAGCGTTGAGTTGGGATTTGGAGTGGTGGTCCTCGTGCTTTGGGCACTGCAGTTCCCTTACTAACTTCTCGTGTTTGGGTGCTCTGTGGTGGAGACGGTGCTGTGTCAACTGGAACTGGGTTACTATCTGTTAGGGTTGGGATTAGAAGGGGTGTAGCTGGTTCTCTATCCAACTGGGTAGGGGTACAATCTGCAAGAGTCTGGGTTATGTGTGGTGGGGCTGGTTCTTGGGCAAGCACAACCGTGGTTCTATCTACATCAACTGGTAGCACTATCTTTTCTGAAGACCATGTTGTTACTCCCTTAGATACTGCCATCACCCTCTCCAATTCAAATGGCTCATAAACAAGAAAAGTAATTGAATGTACAGACAATGTATGATAGACAGGTGCAATGGATAGTGGGGAATAAAAGAGGGCATGAAATAATTCACATTTATGTTGTCTAACCAAACAGGATAGCATGACACAATTTCACATATATGATGGCTAACTAAACAGGATAGCATGATACAATTTCACATTATGATGGCTAACTAAAAAAGATGGAAAGACATAGTTCAAAATATGATGACTATGTAAACAGGATGACATGATATAACTATATAATGTGTTTATTAAATAGGTTGGCATGCCATAATTCACATACATGCCGCCTATGGAAACACGATAGCATGATATAATTCCCGTATAGAATGACATAATTCAAAATATGATGACTGTAAACACTAAACAGGATGAGATAATATAACTATATGATGTCTTTATTAAATGGGTTGCCATGCCATAATTCAGATAGATGTTGTGTATGTAAACATGATGGCATGATATAATTCAAATATATGATTTATATAGTAAGCAAGTAAGCAGATGGCAATACATATATGATGTAAAAACTAAGCAATGCAAGACAACATGCATGACATGGGTAATATAACCATGCCAAGTTTGAGCATAGACCTCAGGGGGGAAATAGGACTGGTCATCAGTCTCTGAATCCTCCTCTGAGGAGCTCTCCGTATCCAGCAAGATGTCTGCTTCAGCAGGTAGCATTGTCTGCTCTGAATACCTTGTTTTCACTCCAGATACTTCCATCACCGCTTCAAATGGCTTATGCACAGGAAGAGTAGTTGAATATACAAACGTTGTCGACAAATGGAACACGTAATACAAAAAATGATAGCATGATATAATTCACATACATGATGATTGGCTCAACAGCATGGCATTGCATAATTCACATATATAATGCCTTTGCAACAAGATAGCATTGCATAATTCACATATATAATGTCTTGCAAAAAGATGGCAATGCATAATTCACATATATGGTAATTAGACACTAAACAGGTGGCATTCACACAAAGCATATCTAAACTAATCAAATGACATCGCAATGCAAGCCACCGTACGCACGATATGAGCAACATAACCCTGTCAAGTTAATTAGAGCATACACCTCGGGGGGGGGGGGGAATAGGACTGGTCATCTGTCTCTGAATCCTCCTCTGAGGAGCTATCCATAACCAGCGAGATATGCGCTTCGTCAGATAGCATAGTCTGCTCTGAAGACCTTGTTTTCACTCTAGAATTTTCCATCACCGTGTCAAATGGCTGATGCACATGAAGAGTAGTTGAATGTACTAACATTGTTGACAAATGTAATACATAACAAAAAAAAGGATGGCCTGATATAATTCACATATAAGATGACTGGCTAAGTAGGATGGCATTGCAAAATTCACTTATATGATGCCTGGCTAAACAAGATGGCATTGCATAATTCACATAAACGATGAATAAACTAAACAGATGGCATTCACACAAAGCATGTCTAAACTAAGCAGTTGACATATTTGATGTAGAAAGTAAGCAATGCAGGCACCATATGCATGATATAACCAACATCAGCATGCCAAGTTAGAGCGAAGACCTCATGGGGTAAATAGGAGTGGTCTTCTGCTTCTGAATCCCCCTCAGAACAGTTATCTTCCTCTTGATTACGATCCGAAATGGGTGGAGGGGGGCTGCCTTTGCGCCCACCATGGAGCGACGTCTGCATGAAATTTTATTGCCACGCAAGGCTCGTCTCTTTTGCTCTACATGTTCAGTTCCATTGTGTACAATAACTGACATGCATAGGAATAAAACATAGTGAGATTATGTAAGGAGTGCATGCACAAATCCAGAGTGATGGTAGCAAACTATGGATAGACCCAAAACCAATGATAGCAGGCAGATAATAGCTTTAGTTAAAAAATACAGATAATGGCTCCTTTAATGTTTGTTTCCACCCAACATGAAACTCATAGTAGACACCCGAGATTAACCAGATAGTAGACAGATAGTACTGATTGCTGCCCCAATATGTACCCCACAACCATTTAAAAACTCAAGTTTCAGCATAAGTTTGGACCTGACTCGGAGTCTAACAGGTGAACACGACGATAAAGTAGCATGTCATCATATTAAGCGATGCATAACGTAAGCAGACACGGAAGAGTCTGACCTCTCTTACGTGTAGTCCTCAAGGTCATCTGCTCAGTTCATGATGGTAATGCAGTTGTCGTGGCTGCCGGCGGCGGGGAAGAATATCTGAGGCGGCGAAAGACAGTCTGGAGAGCAGATCGCTGCTGTGGTGAACCCTTCCGTCGTTGGAGCAGCTGAGCTGGGGTGGAACACAAGACCGCAGGAGCAGGACAAACCACACAAGGTTTTCTTTGACACATATCTGTAACATAAGTAATTGTGTAAGGGCTTGTTTGAATTTGAGGATTCTAACAACGCAGGGATAGGAAATAGACAGGAATAGGATAGGAATGCACGTGCAAAACAGAGAATTTAAAAACACGGGATTTCTGCCAATCTGGGTGTTTGGTTCACAAGAATTGGAAGATCACAGGATGCAAAGAAGTATGGTGAGATTAAGTCAAACCACAAGAAGTGTACAACCTCTTTGGCGAAGCCATGTCGATCTCAGCGTGATTGGGTTGGCCGGTGAGGATGCTCCGGCTGACTTGGCTGTCGGAGGAGGGGAAGAAGATCTTATGCGCCTGGAGATGGAGCCTGAGGTACTGCTCCGCTGTGATGGAGGGTTTCGTCGTTGGAGTAGCTCCGGTGAGTTGTACGACGCCGAGGCTGAAGTAGGACAAGAGAGACAACGTTAACCTGAGTGGAATTCTAATAGCATCTCCAATAGATGACGTAAAATACATAACCACAAAGTGCTAGATGTATACATCAGCCGCTCATCTCTGAACTTAACTGTCGAAACTGAATTTAACTATCGAAACTGAACTTAACTGTCGAAACAGAATTTTGCTGTCGAAACTGAATTTTACTATCGAAACTGAACGCACTAGAGGTGAGGCTACACGTCAGTCAAATGCCTTTTTCATCTCTGGTCCGTCGATTTTGCAGCCGTTGGATACGAAATCAAGGGCCTGCAGTTCATCTTCAACCTCCATCCCCCTGAGCCGCCAGCCACCACCGGCCAAACAGCCGCCCCGCCCGCCCCGAAAACACTCCCCACCGCCGGTCCGCCGCCGCCCTGGCCATCCCTCTAGGCCCCCCCGTGCCGAGCTTTTTCTCCGGCGATCCCCACGCCATCGCCCCACGACCGTTGGCGACCACCGCCCCCACCCTGAATCCTAAGATAGATAGTGGGGTACTTCTCCGGCGAGCCCCCCTCCCCGCTACGGCTGGTTCTTCCTTAACTTCTGTGAGCCCCCCCACCCCCTGAAAATCGACTGACCCAAAAGTCGATTGAGTCGACTGAAGTGTAGCTAAATCGGAGCAGCATCACAAGCAAGAGCAAGAGCGAGAGCAGCAGCGCGAGCAAGAGGAAGAGCAAGAGCAGACCAGACAGGGGACCGAGAGCAAGAGCAGAGCAGCAGCGCGAGCGAGAGCTAAAGCAGCAGCAGCTCCTACTGAGGTGGACGTCGCCGCCGAGGGAGCGACGCCGTGGAGGAAGTGGTCAGCGACGCCGCGGTGGATGGAGCCACGCCGTGTCGGCTCGGGACCGAGCGCCGGCAACACCGTGAGATCGAATCAAGAAGAAAATGCTGCGATTAGTGTACAACCTCTTTGGTGGCGCCGATTAGGCCGTAGCTTCATCCGAGGAAACGGTGATGCTGATGCTCTTCCGGTGGTGTAGGTGAAGACGGCGGTGTGCGAATGGAGGTGGCGCGAAAGACGAGGGGAACGTCGGGGCAGCTCCTTGGAGGTGGAGGACGGGGTAGCTGAACCGGCGGGACGACCAGATAGACGACGGATCCTCATCCGGTACGGTGGATGAGGGACGCCGAGGTGTTGCTGTGGACGACATCATCGGGGAAGAGGCTCCGGCTGGGTGGCGGACGGAGGAGGGTGTGGGGCTTCACGGGTTTTCCCGGCCTCGGTGTACGAATGGGTGGGCGGATGGGACGGTAGTGGGGAACCATCGCTTAGGGACGCGCTTGTCCGAAATGTGGGGTAAGTTACAAAAGTACCCCCACCGATTTGAGGCGGTTCTTTCGGTTCAGGGGTCTCACGTGCATTTCACATGTCGGGATTTCAATGGAGGTGGGAGTTTTCGCGCGCGTTGTAATTTTGGAATAGCAAGGCGCGGGTTGAGATGGTGGGAGTTGTCGGAGCACAACGAGACAAAGATATATCTTACATATTTCGGGCTAACAAGGCGCGGGTTGAAGAGGCGGGAGTTTCGCAGCACGATAGACAGAGACGCTAGGTTGAAATTTTGGCATAACAAGGTGCGGCTTGAAATTTTGGGAGAACAAGCTTAACGTGTACCCAAAAGAAAAAAAGAAAATTTAGACTAGTATGATATACTACGTACAATGTGTTTAACACGCACAACAGACACAGACACCATTTAGACTAGTAAGGTACACGTGCATTGCACGCATGAGATTTGGCAACCAAATTATGAATAAATACCACATTATAGCATCTACGCTTTGAGTCATATATGCATGATGTAGATGTTCATTTAATTCATATAGTTCATTTCATTCAAAATCATCTAGTTTTTATAAGAAAGCTAATTTATTTTAAGATTCATGGAATTGTGTGTTGTAAGGCATAAAGTAAAAACAAATCATGTAGAAAAACATTTGGGCAATTCTGACATGGAAGATTCTAGAACAAAGAAGAAGTGCTTGTGTTTTGAGGTTTGCGCATTATGCTTAAGTTCAACCATAGAGTCTTCTAGATTGTACATGTGGCAAAATCTGGTGGAATCTAGATGATATCCAACGGCCAGTAGTGCTCAAATTTGCCAGCTCTGCACCATCGGATTGGCCTCATCCAATGACCATCTTTCAAAGTTAAAGTTATCCGCACACTATATAAAAAATATAAAATATAATATATATATAGGGGTATAGATATAGATATGTGATGCGAAAGCCACCCATCATCTCCAATTAGAATAGTTTGTCCATGCACGGATGCAATCTGGACAAACGATGTCTGCCATCGGTATCTCAAATTGAAACCAATCTGACCTTGTTCAATGTGTATACATTGCAACATGCTCGTTTCCAAACCACACCGTGCAGATCTCCGTTATATTCATGCATGCATGGGTTTCAAACATCATGATCTCTTATTCAAGTATTTGAATTCAACTTTACATTGATTATGACCTCACCTAGTCTTTTACGCCCACACATTGGTCTTCTCTTTATAATTGTACCACTAACTTTCTCTCGTGCATGCATGCACACACACTACCAGTCGGCATTATCCATTGCACACATGCAATCTGTTTCTTTAGGTCGGTCTCCCATGAAGGCACACACACACACATCCCCCTCTCCATCATATCGGGCATTCTTTATCTCTGACGTGCATGCGCAACAATCGATGTTCCTCTATGTGTGTGTGTATATAGCTAGGTCTTTCATAGTTTTCCACATAAACCGATCAATCTATATATCTAGTGAGGTCTCACCCTCTTTCCCACGTCCACATCGATCAACCTATACCTCTCTATATAGGATTACATAAATAGCTAATACACCCACATTAATTATATATCCGACGCCCCCCTCTCATCATCCATGCCTTCCGCTTCATCTCTCAGACGCGTGCACAATGGCCAAGACAGGGGCAGCAAGGGCCCTGCCCCCCCCTAACATCACTATATATCGAGGCTAATATGAATGTGATCATTAGACAATTGCTGGTAAAAATGGTTTAAGTTGATGAATTGGCCCTCCTCGTAAAGGATTAGAAATGCTTGGCCCCCTAGCTCATGGGACATTTTTCATGGCTCCGCCACTGCGCGCAACAGCGCACGTTCTCGCCCCCTCTCTCTAAATCTCGATCTCGCAGTTGTGCACTCCTTCATAGTCTCCCTCCACTCAGCCCCTCGCACCATCTTCTAGCCCCCCACAGGATTTTGCCACATGTACAATCTAGCAGACTCCATGGTTGAACTTTAAGCATAATGCACAAATCTCAAAACAAAAGTGGTTCTCCTTTGTTCTAGAATCTTCCGTATCGTAACTGCCCAAACTTTTTTTCTAGTTGAATTGCCATTCTTTTTTTGTACTTTATGCTTTACAACGCACAATTCCATGAATCATAAAATAGATTAAGGGCTTCTTTGATTCAAATGATTCTCGAAGGAATTTTGGAGGATTCTAATCCTTAGGAATTTTTCCTATCTTGGTTGTTTGATTCGTAGGATTGTAAACCATAGGAATTTTTTCCATATGATTCATTTGCACTATATTTCATAGGAAACATCCCATCCACTCAAACCTCTTTGAAAGAATTCTGCGTTTTTTCTATGCACAATCAAACACTCGTACCATCCTGTAGGATTCAAGACGACGTTCCACTCTAATCCCATGTTCTTCCTATTCCCGCGTTTTGGAAATCCTACGAATCAAAGAGGCCCTAGGTTTTTTATAAAAACTAATTGATTTTGAATGAGATGAACAATAAGAATTAAACAAAGGTCTACATCAGGCATATATGACTCAGAGCTTACATGCTACAGTGTGGTATTTATTCGTAATTTGGTTGCAAAATCTGACGCATGCAATGCACGTGTACCTTACTAGTACTTCGAGTATGTGAAAAACACAGTGGCACGCTACACAGTGTCTCTCTTACAGTTCATGAAGCCACGTGGGCACGTGGCACATGTGGAGGCGTTGTCGCGACATCCTTGTGTGGATTGATCACAGTGATGTGCTACTGGTTCCAGAAGAATGTACTCGTCCTCCCTGAGCCGCACTGGCGGTACATGCACGAAGCGAAGATGTGCACACACGCCACGCACGCACTCATTCCCTCGCACCCACACGTGGGTACACGGGCGGACGCAATTTTGTACCAAGATCCACCCCATGTGATAATTTGACGCGTGTAAAGTCCTTCACTTCATTGATGATCAATTAATACAGCGCATGCAAATTGAGTGGACGTGAGGGCGGAAGAAAGACATTACTACTCCACTGCGCGTATGCGAGTAGTTAAATCATGGGTTGCTAGTAGTACTTCCATTGGTCTCCTTCGTATTTTGTGCCAATTTTTGACAGTAACATAATATTTACGCATCTGAGCAGTGCAGTCTACTTGAAATTTATGTTCCACTAAACTCATCGGGAGCCGTTTCGGGCCTCGAAACCAAAAACCATCAATTAATCTTTACCTTGTTCCCATCACATTCGAAAGTACTAGTGCTACAATTAAGTGAGAGCCTGCTCACACCTACCAGTAGGTACCAAACCTGAACGTGTTCCCACTATGCAGGTTTTAGTACTAGTGCTAGTACTTAGGCTATAAAAAGGGGAATTACCTAACCAAAAATTACTCTACCTTCCTCCTCATAAGTCCTGCTTCTTCGTCCGTCCTTGCCATGGCCGGTGTGCAGAGCTCTAGGTCGAGAACTACTCGTAACAAGGGAGCGGCAATCAAGGATGCGGAAAAAAAGAGAGGGCTCGCCGCCACTCAGAGACCTCGAAAGATCTCTCACGGGCAGGCGATGGCTCCCAGGAGCGCCCTAGACGCGGAGGCGAACATGCCGAGCTGGTGACACTGGAGTCGTTATCCCTCGATGGCATGCCCGATCAGCTCAATAAGCACCTCAATAAGCAGAAGGAGTTCATCCACGGCTTGGTGGAGCTGCTGAAGGAGAGCCTCGACGACATGCCCGCTGAGCTCAATGAGCAGGGGAGTTGACCGCCGGCTTGGTGATGCTGCTGAAGAAGAGCATTGCCTCGGAGAAGAAGACGATCGGCGAAATCCTGCAACTTCAGGAGGACAACGCAAAGCTCTGCCACGAGCTCGACCTGCTGAAGGAGGAGAACGCCGGCTGGAAGAAGCTGCATGAGAATAGTAGTTCCTCGATGAAGATGTTGCAGGCCCTCGTCATGGAATAGAAGGAGGAGTTGGCGAAGTTCCGCATCGAGCACCCAGCTGCTGTCAAGGTACGTAATGCGGCCGTGGAACAGATGATGAAGGCTCGCGTCAAGAAATCCCGCGTCATGGACACAATGATGAAGATGGCGGAGGAGACGCACAAGGAGATGGAGGTCGTGGAGGCGATGAAGAAGCAGTTACGACTCCGCGGCCAGCAACCCTTCATGTAGTGAGAGCAGCGCCCAGACTTGTGTGTGCATCTTCCTTCTTTTTTTGGGGTGATAATCCTCCTTCTTCTTTTGCTCCTGTGTTTCTTATTTTGCTTCAGGTGTTTCGCCGTACGTGTCACCTTCTCTGCGAGGCATGAATAGAACAATGCTAAAAATGAGATGACTAGCAAATTAGATCATTCTTTATCACCAATAGAACAATGCCTCTTGCTAGTAATATATAATAAGAGTAGAGAGTAGAGGATATGGCACTGGGCTGCCGTGTTTCGTGCTCCTCCGTCGTACTCCAGTGGAAAAGTTGAGTATACCGCACGGTTCTTTGCTCCTCCTCAGGTCGCCGGCACATTTATACGAGCAGTCAAATCACAAGGCCCCGCCTTCCAGCAGTAATGAGCTGTCAAATCACAAAGGCCCCCGCCTCTCGTGAAAAGGACCAAGCTAGACTGCCCAGCCCTCTAGCCTTTTAAAAAATGTATACATCTGTATAGTAGTAGTATCGATGGATTGCGCCATGGAGCAAAACTATGCATATACTACTACGTATATGACACTACCCACTATGAAGGTACTAGTAACATAGACTACTAACTGGTCTATGTTACTCTCCACTATGACCAGCCAAAGTCGAGGCGCGGATACCAACGAGGGCCTGGTTGTGTCTATACTTGGACAACTCACCCGACTGCATGCGCACCAGGCAGACGAAGCTCGTGTCGTTTTGGTGCCGTGTGTGGCCCGCACATTAACAAAAACCTCGCGCCTCCATCTTAGCCTCCGCGTTTAAAACATTTCAATCTCAAGGCCAAGGAGCAACATGAAACCTATGATAGAGCCAATCGGATGGTTGAGAACACTACAATTCGTAGCTACAAATGCGTGTGTGAGAGAGGACGAGTGTGTGCGTGCACCTCTTCTCAGAGTACAACTGTATGTGGGTGGCATCGGCCTAGGGAGCAGTGATGGTGCGTGCAAGAAGTCCCGAGAGATAGGTGTAGTGCGTCTGAAAAAAAAGACTAGTCTATAGCTCGCCACGAGGCTATTCCTGTCGAACGCCAAGCGTAAGATATGTATCCGCCGGCGCCAGTTTTTGCACGTACACAGAAGTAGAAAAAGAACTAGTAGTACCATGGCATATGCTACACCACGGCCGAGAAAACGTGCCGATGTTACGCCATCCGGGAATAGTGCCACACTTCAAAACTAGAACCATCAATAAATCTTGAGCGCGTCTCGTCACATTCCAAATTACTACTACTACCACACTATATTTAATTGCAAACCTGTTCACACCGACCACAACCTAAACGGTTTCCCACTTAGGAGCGTATTAGTAGTACTCGGTTATAAATACTACTATGCTAAGATGACTGCACGTTCCTCCTCAACTCCTCATCCACAAAAAAAATCAAGCCATAGCCAGCGTGAGTTCTGGGTCGAGAGATTTCCACCAGGGAGAGGTGAGCATGGAAGAGGAAGCACGAGAGATGTCCCGCCTCACCGCGAAAGCAGCCGACATGTCCAGCCGCGCAGCAGTAGCAGCACAGAGGTCCCGCCGCGCCGCCGAAGCAGCACGGAGGCCTCACCGTGCCGTCGATGTAGCAGACTGGTCCGGCCACGCCGCGGATGCAGCAGAGATGTCCCGCCGCGCCGCCGAAGCAGCAGGGAGGTCTCGCCGCGCCGCGGCGGCCTAGGAAAATTTCTCGCGGGCAGGCGAGGACTCTTACAGGCGCATGCATGCGATAGTCCATATCCAGATGGATTAGATCTCCGGCTGGGCGAGGATGCAGGACGAGGCTATCGGCGTCATCCGGCAACTCGGGGAGGGCAATGCGGAGCTCCGGGGCGAGTGTGACCTGCTGAGGGCGAAGATCGCCGGAAGGGCGAAGCAGGAGGAGGAGACCGCTGCCGTGTTGCAGAGGACGGGCGTCATCATCAAGAAACTTATGGACGTGAATGCCATGCTCCGCATCGAGCGCAACAGGCTGGTGGAGGAATCCATGGATGCTGCCAAGCAGCGTATTATGGACATGAAACTAATGAAAGAGATCATCGCCTGCCGCGAGAACTAGTCTTCGCGACCTGCAGCGCATAAAGAAAGTAGAGATCAGCGAGCCAGATCGTTGTATGCGTCTTCCTTCTTCTTTTGCCCTTGTGTATTTCGGGCGTAGCCGCATGTGGCTTTTTTAATTATCTTCCTAATTATGTAAGACAATTATTATCCACTCTCGTCGTCCTTATATATATATTCATAAGTCTTGCTATAAGTCGCAGTAGATGCTATATAGGTCCGTCAGATCTTACATCAAGATCCGTGCAAAATTTTCTTTTCAGATTTTCTTTTCTCTCTCTTAAATCTCAGTCGAGTGAGACATTTCCACGCCATTAAACAGAGGCTCGGGCACCATTAATGGTACCTTGGGACAGAGGTGGACGGCAGATGGAGGTCAAAGGGCTCTCCTCCTGATAAGCACGCGCATATGTCTGATCGCACGCCTCTCGTACTCAAATAGCTACCCTGCACGACGCCTCCTAGCTAATAAAAAAAGGGACGCGTGGCGGCACGTAAATGGTAAATAGAACGCCCACGGTTTCAATAATACTTGTGTTTCCGATTGTAACGTGACAGCACTTGTTCCAAAATGACTTTGTCGATTGTTAATGTGTGCGCCTTCGCAAATCGGATAGCAAAATTGCCACAGCATGTTGGTGCCATGTCATGGCACCAAGCCAAGTTTCATGATTTTTATGCGTGTTTCAGATTTACAGGAATTAAAAAACCAAGTTTCTCAATGTTTCCAGCCGAGCCATGACGCCCAGATGTTTGAATTTCATTCCCATTTCTGGCATGGGACCTAGAAATTTACCCGAGGACACACATGTGATTTTTCAACCAGCTTTGGTGCACTTGAGCATGTGCTTGTATTAAAAAATTTGAATTATGCACACAAAGGTGACACATTCCCTCTCAGAACCACGAGCCTTCTTGAGAGAAGCTCCGGTTTGCAAGAAACTTATACCAAAACTTGTTCCTATTCTGCATTTTTTTACCACAGCATGGTAGTACCATGACATGACACCATGCCAAGTTTCATGATTTTCAGGCGTGTTTTGTATTTACAAGAATTTTAAAACCAAGCTTCTCAATGTTCTCGGCCGAACCACGATGCCCAAATGTTTGAATTTCATTCCCATTTCTTGCATGGGACCTAGAAATTCACCCGAGGACACACATGTGATTTTTCAGTCAACTTTGGTGCACGGGAGCATGTGCTTGTAGTTCAAATTTGAATTATGCACATTAAATGACCAGAAACTCAATTAATGTATAAAAAGGCCAAACGAACCCAGAATAATTCCAAAATTTAACAGGGCACTCATATAGTTCTATGTTGCCTCTGTAAAGAAAATCTCGCGGTAGGCAGCGTATATTGTTTCGCACACAAAGGTATAAAGAAATAAAGAAGTAAAGAAATTAGCCCTATTTAATTCTTAGGTTCTTATTATTTATGCCACTAGTTGTGTATCACTACTCAGTTTTGCCATTAGAAGTTACAACTACTCAAAAAATGCCATCGTTCCGTGAGATGCCTGCTCAAAAATGCAATTAGATATCTAAAAAATGCCATCGTTAAGTTAGATGTTTGCTCAGAAATGCCATTAAACATTGTTATTTTCACGTCAAACCCCGTGGACCATGTTACATGACAAAAATAAGCCGATTCTCACAATGATAAGTTAATGGTGTCCAGCACAACACACCCCTCAAATAAAAGTAAGCACCCTGGAATTCTTTGACAAAACTAAGCACCTTGAAATTCTTTGACAACTAAACTGCTGGCTATATGATGTTGGCCATATATATTGTACGAATATAATGTCAAGAAACGAGTGGTAGTACTATACCAACTAAAAGATGAAATGTACGAAATATAACGAGAAGAAACATAACATAGTTCTGCTGGGGGCTCAGCACAACACACCCCTCAAATAAAACTAAGCACAACAGAAATTAAACTAAGCAACTAATCCGGTAGACGCTGCATTAGAACCACCATGAGCAACGACACTGCCACCTTACTGGGAGTCCTCGTCCACGTCCTCGACTTCGTCCTTGTCCCTCCTCCTCTTGGGTGATACTTCTTTGCTTGAACCGCACACTTGGCTCTTGCTCTTCATCCAACACTTGTAGATATTGAAACAAAGGTAGCCATCCATTGCAGCGTAGTGGATGTGGTCCATATCTAGTACATTCCACTACGATGCATGACGATGAAACGTGTACGGAGGTTTCCCTAGTTTACCGTACGAAGGATGAACCATGGCTCCTGCCAGGGTCAGCATTGAAGGCTGATCAAGGGAGGGCACCAACCCTTCCTTCTGGAGGTCGAAGGGGTCACCTACAACGAGGCCTATCCGACCCAGGATTTCCTTGTCATTCCTAAAGTCTACAGTAACGAATTTGACTCGGCCGCCCTTGAGGAACTTCTTAAATTCCTCGCACTCAACGTCGGCATGGCATATGTGGTAGACCAAGCATAAGTCATGCACGCAAACCTCGATCACGGCGGGCTTCTTCTTCTCTGCCTCCTTTAGTTTCTTCTCGCTTCCCAGGACTGTGGTGTACTCAACATCTAGCCCAGCGACCCACTCATCATTTGAGTTTTTGAACATGCGTTTGAAGCGAGCAAGGAATTCTTTCACCGTTGGGGAAGAACAGGTGTAGATGACGTCGAACTCATCGCCGGTGATGGTTCTAACCTTGTACTCACCACCGATCATGGAGATTTGGGACGCCATGGAGCCTCCGCGCTTGCTTGCCAGTGTTGCTCTCTTCACACTGTCTCGTCCTCTCCAGATCTAAACACAACAGCGGTGGCCACACTCTCTCTCTACTCACCGCTGGTCACAGATCCAGCCGGATCCTCTCCGCCGGGGAAGGTGAGAAGGTGCAACGTTCACGCGGTCATCCTCGGCGATGGCTCTTATCCACTGCCGGCGCGTCCCGATCAGCGTGCCTTGCCATTCTCTCCCAAGCATCGCTGGCGAGGGAGGGCCTCCCACCCCTTCTTCCTCGCTGCTGTAGTGTGGGCAGATCCGGCCTCCCGCCGCCCACCTAGCGATATCCCGGCGACCCTCAGGTATAACTTCCTTCGAAACCGGCCTTGCTCTACTTCCCGAGCTCCTGATGTCGCTGCATTTGTATCTTTTACTATTTCTTAGGCCCCCTCGTGTAGATAGGATCGATCAGCTGTTCGAAAACCACCTAAATTTTTTTACTGTTAAGAGGTAAAACTAGTTCATGCACTCGAATCTAGTAGTACTTGGTTCAAACAAGGAAGAAAGGGGGTGGGGGTGGGGGAAGATTTGTTACCTGAATCTAGGACTTGTTCGAAAGAGGAAATAATGGGGGCGAAAAGTAGCAGAGACTGGCTATCCAACTGGTCTCTAGGTCTAATAGGGAAATAAAGGGAACGCAGTACAAACTCAATATAAACCCGATCTATTGGTTGAAAAAGGAAAGAAAGTGGGGACTGGGGGACAAGTCAATAGAGTAAGTCCAGATATCCTCATCTATTTGCTAGCCTCACACAGTATAAGGTGGCTATATACCGAACAAAAATGGGACCAACCCAGATATCCTCTTCTGATGTTTGTTGCCCCGAGCCGCTCTTATGTAATGCCACTGGTAAAATGTAGCAGTCGTACTGTTAAAAGTAAGGACACGCTAAACCAATGTTGTTTTCAATGTAATGCCTCCGGTAATATGAATCAATGGTACTTTTTTTCATGTCCGGCTAAATTTCCCATTAAGATAAGTTGCTTCTTTTCGTTACAGATGTAACTGTCCCGGTCCGCCTACTCTCCCGTGCCCAAATACCGACTCTGTAGCAGCTGTTAATATAATGTTGCTGGTAAAATGAAGCAATGGCACCATTAAAGTAATGTCGTATTTAACGGTTGTCATAGGTAATCCTAATGCCCACACTAATATCTAGCAAAGCTGCTAGAAATTGCTACTGTCCTTGTACGATTGCCATTCAGATAAGGAACATGCTTTTTTCATTTGATGCATGTTTTATCACTTGTTAGTCACCCTCCTTTCCACCTTTTTTGTGCAAACAGAGATATACATTTCATGCTTGATCTTAGTTGAACTGCACAAATGATATCCAAATTATAGTTGAACATTCCAGGAGCTTCACGACCAACCTTGATGTTGCTCAATTTTATTGCAACTAATGAAGAAGAAGCTCTGTGGGTTTTGTTTTCTGATGGAAATGGAACTGGGGCTGGAGCCCTTTTCTTAAAAAAAGAAGAAGAAGAAGAAGCTGCTAGCTCATGGGACATTGCTTCATTTTAGGTGAACTGCACCAAAAGGTCCCATGAATTGAATCATCCATGTTGGTGACTAGTCTCATCCCTTCTACGATGGCGTTGACTGCAGATATGGTTCCCATCACGAGGTATGTTCCTTTTTGGTCTGACCGTTTGCCAAAGATCCTGCATGTTGATCCTGCTCTTGTGCTACTGTTTTGGCACGGCCATGATAAACTAGTAATGTTATTATTTTGCACTTTAATCTAGTGGCACTATTAATTTGAGGCAATGTTTTGGCACCGCTAGTGCCACTGTTTTTTATATATCGAAAGAGGGGGTTCCCTCCGATTTCATTAAAGAAACCCAACCATAGAGGACCATTATCCGACAACATCTCAGTGTAACCGAGCAGTTATGCAACTACTACTAGAACGGACTGAGTACTAGTAGGAGACAAGTTCGCCACATAAGCTAGGCAGGTAGGGGGAGGCAGCACCAGCTCGACCAAGTTTGGATTACAACCCAAATGCTACCACAGAAACATCAGGGGGAAGATAGGGACTGAAAGAGCCAGCTTCAGCATCCCAGTCTAAGCACCCCTGGCCCTCATCCTTGCGACGCACGATACACCTCATTTGCCACCTGGTTGACCCTAGTGTCACTGATAAAATGAAGTAATAATACAGTTAAAATAGAGCCAGTGTTCTCTCTATCATTTCATTTCCAATGTAGATAAAGAAAGTGCTTCTCTTTGTTAATGTATGTTTCATCAACTAGTCCCATTGTTAATGTTTAAGCGTTTTTGCAAACTGGGGTGCTTAATTTTAGTTGATCTGCACAAAAATAGAGATTTGAATGTCTCAAGGCCCCTCCTTGTACTACCGCTGTACACTGATGTTCATCACTGGCAGAAGGTGTATCGGGGAGACTTGGGTCGATTTCCAATATGATGTAATATTTTCTTTTGTTTATTAGTGTACGTTTCATCAACTAATGCCACTATAATGTAATCACGCATTTTCATTATCTACGCAAACAGGGTTATTCAGCTGCATTTTGGTGGAACTGCACAAATGTACGGATGGAACCGGCATATATGCAGAGTGCTAGGTGCCAAGTAAAAATTACCGACACCAACCCTGCTCCATCTAAGCATTGGCATCCACCACCATCAGTGGGATGTGTGGCGCTCACTGTGGACGGATCTTTCTCGGCAGCAAAGCCTCTAACCAAATACTAGTAGCTTAGACTTAAAAAAATACTAGTAGCTTATATTGGCAGCTTTCTAGGGGTGTACTCTTTTCTAAAAGAAGCACCAATCTATTTTTCTTTATTTGTACACAGTGTCACAACTTTGACCCAAAGGTCCAGAGCTATTTTAGGGTGATTGGCGTAGTACTCGGAGACCGATTGTAAGCATGTTTTTTATTAGTTGTCACACTAATTGTAAGCATGAGCAAATGGAAGATTAGGTTAGTGCGAAGCTTAGCTTAAACCCTACCGACATCGTTGAAACGAGGCGAGCGTCGAGGGAACCGTGCAGAACAGCGGGGAAGTGATGTCGCGCCATCCTGCCTCCTCTTGCGGTGGGAGAACAAATACTCCTGTGGCTCCGGCTGGCTCTGCACCCTCATGAACGGCACACCGTACTCGATCGATTCGCTATCCTCTGGGTGCTCGACCTTCGACCTGTACGTCCACCACCTCTGCCTGACTTTCGCCTCGGGCGAATCTGTCTGCTCCATCGCCTAGAGGAGATACTCGATGAACTCGAAGGACTGCGGCGTGACTGCCGCCGAGGAGTACATCGCCGCCCTCATCGCTGCCGTCTCGCTCTTTCGCATACATTGCCACATGGCCCTCACCGTCCTCGAAATCTCCCACTCATTGTCAAACCAAGTAAGGATCTCTTTCAACCTGGCCAACTTTGCCTGGTCGCCGCCGGCGATCTGCTAGATTCGCTGCCGCATCCCCTCCATAGATGTCCTTCTGAGTGGTTCGGTGCTAGCTTTGGAAGATGGGAGGAGAGACGGTGGTCTTGCAATAGAGAAGAGGGAGAGGCGAGACGATGGTTTTGGAATGGAGATGATGGAGAGGAGAGGTTCCCCTGCCTTTCGATCGCTGACAGGTGGTCCCCGCGCTTGGTGGGACCCATGTGTCAGTGTCTCAATGGCATGATGGGCTACGTCAGGGGATCCTCGTCCGAGGAGAGAGGAGGTGATTTTGCAATGGAGAAGAGGGAGAGGCGAGGCGGTGGTTTTGGAATGGAGATGATGGAGAGGAGTGGAGGTGGTTTTGCAATGGAGAAGAGGGAGAGGAGCGTGCGGCAGCGACTTAGGATTGGACGAGAGGGCCGGCGCGTTGTGACTGGATCAAAATCAAAATCAATTTATCCTTCAATTAAGAAAGCGACCCCACATTAACTAGTCTCCCTTTTATTCTGGGTCATAATTGACCATGATTTTTGCAAATAAAATATATGTTATACGTCGCAAAAATAATATAATTTGAAAGTACATTCAGATACGAACCAAACGATACAATTTTTTGTGACATGCATTCACATTTTGCTTGTCAAATACAGTACGTGGTCAAACTTTGACCCAAAATACGCAAAACAAAAAAATACTTCCAAGACCAGTGCCGCTCTTCCGCTCTTCTCCTCTTAAACCACCGCCGCTCCACTCCTGTTCCAATCTAAATCCAGCGCCGCTCCTCTCCTCTTCCATTTCAAAACCACCGCCCCTCCTCTCCTGTTCCAATGCAAAACCAGCGTCGCTCCTCTCCCGTTCCAAACCAAAACCAGCGCTGCTCCTCTCCTCTTCCATTCAAAAACCACCGCCGGCGATTGAAGGTGCTGTGGAGAAGTAGATCGATGGAGGAGTACAACCGATACGTGAGGATCGCAGACGGCGACCCTGTGAAGCTAGCTAGGATGTTGGAGATACAGTCTTGGTTTGACAACAAGGACCAACTAGCGGCGACGGTGACATCCATGGCCAAATATCTGCAACAGAGCGAAAAGGCGGCGATACTCCCGGAGGGAGTCGCGCAGGAGTACATAGAGCTGCTCCTCTGGGCCATGGAGCAAACAGATTCACCGAATCCGATCGTGAGGGAGCGATGGTGGGAGTATCGATCCCAGATGGAGCATCCACCAGAGATTGAAGGATTGAGCATCTACAGGGTGCCGTTTGTGAGGGTGACGTGCCAGAGCGATCCGGTGGAGTCTTCGTCGACCCAACCCAACTGCAACAGGAGAAAAACAGTTGGCCCGACGACGCTTCCCCGCCATCCTCTCCCTCGCCGTTCACATCGTCTCACGGGACGGCTGTCTGCCGCCATGGAATAGGAGGGATTTTCCCCCCAGACCAATAGTCAGGCAGGTTGTGAATTGTCAGGAGGAGCTGAGGGTTGTTAGTATTTGCAGGTTGTGAATTGTGTTTTGTGTTGTGTATTTTCAGAGTACTTTCAGATATGAATGTCTTTTGAATTTCAGATTTGCAGTATTGAGCATATGAAGTATTTTATGAATTCTAGAAATCTATTTTTAGCACTTAAAAAATGTAGTTTCATAGGAGTATAAAAGTGCAGCCAATGTGATTCTCAGAGAAGAAACTGCAAGTTTCAGTTTCAGATAAGAAACTCCAAGTTCAGTTTCAGATAAGAAACTGCAACTTTCAGAGGCAGAGCATTTATATTAACACGGCCTTTTCAAACAGTGTTAACATCATGCTGGAAGTTTTATTCATGGTCGAAACTGGAACTACCAGCCAATTAACACCATGCTGATCAACATTCATACATAGCACATCTTCATATGATGCACAGTAAAAAAGATATGCTATTTTCAAAATGCCCACACAATGTCGAGTGTGCGAAAAATAGAGAAAACGAGGGACGAAGTTTTGACAGGTGTAGGACATGGTGTGCGTAGATGACAATTAGGACCCACATGTCAATAAAGGCAGCGGCATAAACTTTGGAGATATTTTCTCTGCACTGGTGGAATCGAACCCGGGCGGAACAGCTGCCTCGTCTAGGCTTTCTTTTTTAACATGCGCAGCCCACGACCTCGGATGGGAGGTCCATAAGGCTGTTTGTATTTTCTTGAGGGCCATCATGTATCGACCGGCCTATGGACCTCCCATCCGAGGTTTTATTTTTCCTGAAACATCGGCAGCCCAATTTTTCTATATAAGAATAGGAATGCCTGGTCCAACTTATGTTTCCCTTCTAACTATATTATATATATTTAAATTATTGTATATGTTATTATATATTATTGTTATTCTCATCATATATTTAACAGATACTTACATATGTAAGAAAATAATATCCCACATCTTGTTAACTTATAAAAATAATTTCTTAACAATAAAATCCTGGAATGTTTTTGGCAACGAAAATCCTGATGATTGTGTACAAAAGCTTGGTAAGATTTAAGGACCAATGTAATAATAAATGACTTATTATTAAAATATATATATATATATATATATATATAACAAAATGCTCAGCCCCTGTTTATTTTTTGATAACATTGCTGCGCCCACCCCAACATTATAATTAGAATCAGCCCAGCAAAATCGTGTATTTTGAGAAAATGCAACTGGCCTGTAATTTTTTGGGAAAACATAAATGGGCCGCATGGACGCTATATTATTTGTTCCCCAGCCCAGCTAATGGACTGTAATTCAAAAAAAAGATCAAATGGACTGTAAATTCTACCCCGCAAAAAAAAAGACTGTAAATTCTGAAAAAATGGGTTGAATATGTGCCACATTTTTGGAGGCTGAAATGTGGAACAATAGGCCGAAGCCAATGCAAGTCGTTGTCAACTTAGTCAACAAATGATTCTGACATCGTTAGTCGTTGGATTGACATCCAACGACCGGCATCCATCTTCAATCTCTCATCTTCTTCCTCCAGCGCCACCGGGACCACCTTCTCCTGCCTCCTGCTGCTAGCAACTCTGCTTAGCACGCTTCGCTGTGAAGCACTACTCCACCGTTGGCCAGGCCATCCCTCCACCCCTCCACACCTCTTGTTCTTCTCCACCGACTGCTGAACCACACCGCACCAGAATCAGTTAACCCTCGTACACCTCTCCGTTTGCGACTCTACTCCCGCGTCTTCCCATCTCTGGCTCGTTGCTGTCTGGGTCCTCGCCGTCGTCCACCACCTTGGATGCGCTCGGCGCGGAGTGGTTAACGTGGTCAACGAATGACACCATCAGAAGTAGACTGTGCGTGGAGAGGCTGGCAGCTGGGTCCACGGCCGCACGCAAGGAAATGCCTCCTTATTACGCGCAAAATAATGATTCCTCCACCTGACAGCTAGGACCTACCGGAAGGGCCTCTGTATTTCGCGAAAAAAATGTTCCCACCGCTGACAGGTCGGACCCACTAGCTATATCTTCGCACGCAAGGAATTGCCTCCTTATTACGCACGAAAAAATGAACACTCCCCCTACTAGTTGGGATCCACCTTGGTGGGAGGCTGACTTGTGGGCCTACTAAGTTGACGGGGCGGAGTGCTTTGTCAACTTAGTCAATATGAACGATTCTAGCTCCAGTGACCGTACGATGTCCATCCAACGGCCGTAGTGCTTCTTCAACCTCTGGTCTTGTTGCTCCAGCCGCCCAAAGCAGCGCCGGTCGTGCCGCATGCTCCTGCCTCCCGTGGCCGGCTGTGCTGCCGCGGAGGCCTCACCGCCCCCTACTATTCCCACCGCTGGCCAGGCCCTGTGGCGACGGTAGCCTCACACCGTAGCTGAACCAGTGAACCCTCGTACTCCTCTCCTCGCGGGCTTCCACTGCCGCGTCTTCCCCGGCTCCGTGTCGTCCCCTTCCTAGGCCTCGCCGTCGTCCACTGCCCTGGTGCTCTCGGCGCGGCGTGGTCAACGTGGTCAAGGAACGACTTCCATCGAAAGAGTATTCTACGTGGAGAGGCTGACAACTGGGTCCACGGCCACAGCAAGGAAGTGCCTCCTTATTACGCGTAAAATAATTATTCCTCCACCTGACAGTGGGGACCCACTAGACGGGCCACCGTATTTCATGAAAAAATGTTTCCCCCTGACTACTGGGACCCACCAGCTACATCTTCGCACGCAAGGAAGTGCCTGACAGTTGGGACCCACCTGGTCGAAGCGTACGTAGCGTTGTCATTCTGGTCGCGAACGTGTACGTACATACTGGTCGATGTAGAGGCGCGCACGTGTCGTAGTAGAGGCGCGCACGTAGCATGTACACGTACGTACAGCGGCCAGGGTGCAAGAAAGTAAATACGGCCACGTACGTACATACGGGCAGGGTCTTGAACGCCTACTCACGCGTACGTACGGCCAGGGCTCGTGTACATGGCTGGGCCGGAACGGAGAAACAGCGTCGTTGTCGTGTTCATGGGGAGCCAACCGGATGGGTCGGAACGGAATGCGTCGTCGTGTTCATCGGGAGGGCTTGGACAGAACAGCCGATGGAAACGACGCCTGGCGTACCGTAGGACAGAGGAAACAGCCTTGTGTTCGACTGGCCACGTTCGAAACGGGATCCTGTTTATCGGGAGGGGTCTGGCGTATCGCAAAAAACGGAGGAAACGGACCTCCTACGGTCAAAACGGGGGTCCTGTTGATCGGGAGGGGTGTGGCGTACAACAAAATGGAGGAAACAGACTTGTGTTGGAGCGCTACGGTCGAAACGGGGGTCCTGTTCATCAGGAGGGGTGTGGCGTACCGCAAAACGAGACTCCACAGGACACTGTTCATCTCCACCGTTGACCCCTCCATCCTCCACGGGCTACTGTTCATCCACCGTCGACCTCCTCCAGCCTCCACCTGCGACTGTTCATCCACGGGCTCCTGTTCATCCAGCCTCCACAGCGCGTTACTCCACCGGCTACTGTTCAACCAGCCCTCTCCATGGGCTCCTGTTCAACCACCCCTCCACGGGCTACTGTTCATCCTGCCCTCCACCGTCTACTGTTCATCCCGCCCTCCACGGGGTGGTCCTGTTCATCCTGCCCTCCACGGGGTCCTGTTCATCCAGCCCCAACCGGCTCGAACGATCGGGGTCCTGTTCATCCACCCCCACCGGGAACTGTTCATCCAAACCCCCCAGCAACGCTCACTGTTCATCCAGAGGCAACGCCACGGGGTCATGTTCATCCACCCCCACCGGGAACTGTTCATCCAAACCTCCCAGCAACGCTCACTGTTCATCCAGAGGCAGCATCGATCGGCTTCAGTTAGCAGAAGTAGCGAAGGAATCGCTCGAGCGGGTTCAGTTAACAGCCATCGATCGATCGCTCGGGTTCAGTAACGTGTAGCCTGAGTGCAATCGCTCGGGTTCAGTTAGAGCCCAACGCCTCGCACACACGCGCGTACGTACGAGAGAAACGCGCATCGCTCGGCCCCCGACCACCCACCGTAACCGGGGACTCCCCGATATTTTCCGCGCCCTCGCTTCTACCACGGTTTTTTCTGTCATGGACAGCCCAAAGAATGTCATGCAGCTGCGTCTCCGGCCCACCCAGGACGAAAATCCCATTTTTTGTCAAGATTTTTTGTCATAGAAGTAGGACCCCACCACATCTATGATGATACCGGGTTTTGTCACAATTATCGTCATAGAAGTGTCATAAGTATGACAAAAGATTTTTGTTCGGCCCAAAATGTCACGGATGTGTCTTTTTTTTGTAGTGTATCATCATAATTATTCGATCTTCTATCAATTGCCCAACAGTAATTTGTTTACCCACCGTGTGCTATTTCTTGAGAGAAGCCACTAGTGAAATCTACGACCCCCTGGTCTATTCTTTATCACATTTGCTTTGAGATCTATTTTACTTGCTTTCGTGTTCAGATCTATTCTTCAAAAAACCAAAAATACCTTGCTGCACTTTTTTCTTTACTTATTTTATTTTGTGTGATTGCATGATCTATATATCCAAAATCAAACAAACCAATCTATCTTTTGCCCGAGGAGGGATTGACAACCCCTCTTACGCGTCGGGTTGCAAGTATTTGTTCTTTGTGTGCAGGTACCGTTTACATAGTGTTGCTTGGTTCTCCTACTGGATTGATAACCTTGGTTTCTTAATTGAGAGAAATACCTACCGTAGCTGTGCTGCATCATCCCTTCCTCTTTGGGGAAATACCAACGCAGTTTCAAGCGACATCAAGTCACTAAAAGTTTTTAGAAATTTTTCAAAAGAAGAATTTTTTTGGAAAATGTTCCAAGGTGGTTCCTCGAGCAAGAGCTCTCCCAGGCCTCCTATACGAGAGCGCGACCTCGAACCTCCGCGGGAAGCCCTTGTGTGCCTATGTGAATGGTTGTCGGATTCCTTCATGACTCAAGCAAGTATTAAGGAAGAGTTCGACATGTACGTGCACAATGCCGAGTTGACAGAATTCGTATCAGATAAGTGCCCACAATTTAAGAATCTCACTGATACCTTTGTGCGAAAATTTGAGTACGTGCCTCATCGCAATTCTCATGCTGTTATCTTCAACTTATATAAAAATCATTTTCGCATGGATCTCAAGGAGTTTTGTGAAGCATGTAAAATTCCCTATTGGGGGATCTGTAATGAACCTCGTAAATCTGATTGCAATGAATTCTTGCCAAATATTACTAGGGGATAAACTAGAGGCATACCACAAGCTACTATAGGGAGCATCCATTTTCCTGCTATACATTATTTTGCTCTGTTCATAGGTAGATGCATAAACGGTAAACATGACCTTAGTCATCTTTGTGTCCTTGATTTGAGCATTCTTAAGAGTGCAGTGTTAAGAGATAGAAAATTTAACATGGGGACCATTATTGCATGTCGTTTACACAATAATGCCTTAGTTGGTGATTTCTTTGGTGGTATTTATGCTACTCGCTTAGCCACTCATCTAGGGGTACCCATTAAGGAAAATGATACTACCTCCGTCCTGGTTTATAAGTTTGCATTGTATTTTGTGCCAAATTTTGACTAGAGATTTAACTTACAGAATATTAATGCATGTCGCCAAAAATTATATCGTTGACTTCGTATTCGAATATAGTTTCTAATTATATTATTTTTTATGGCATGCATAAACATTTATTAGTTAAATTTAAAGTCAAAATTTGGCACATAATACAAAGGGGACTAATAAACCAGGACGGAGGTAGTACCATGTTGCCACCTAGTTTTCTTGATTATGATGCTATGGTACACCACCAGTTCCTTGAGAGAAACAACCCTCCGTTCAGATACAGGCTAATCTTTAACAGGCGCCGTGTCTTCCATATTACTTTGCCTGCTCCTTCCTTCCTCAACTCTCGGGATAAATGTAGACATTGTATACTTGAGGAGGAAGCGGAGGAGTATGAGAGGGCGGTGGAGACCTCCCGCCTTGATGAGGCAGGACGCCAAGCTGTGGCAGCTGCATACGAGTACAACCCGAACTACGATTTGGGTATTATCCAGGCTACCAGGGACCTTAGACCCACTTAGGCCAAAAGCCTAAGCTTGGGGGAGTACATATTTCTCACTGACATTACATTCATGTACCACACATTTCATTCCAGTTGTCGGTGTTCATCCTTTTTCATTGTTTATCCATGTTAGTTTTATGTTTGTTTTCTTCTTGTGTGTTTTAAAAACTTCGACAATCCAAAAAATATATTTCTCATTTCTTTTTGGGGTTTCTTTCTTGTTTAGTAATTTGTAGTATAAAAAATAAAACCCAAAAATATTTCTCGTTCTTCTTTTACTTGTTGGGAGCTTTCCCGTGTAGATAGTTTTTCTCATTTTCATTTTTCTTCCCTCTTTTTATTTTCTTTCTTCAAAAAAAACAAAAACTCCAAAAATATTTTAGATTGTTTCTATGAATTTCTTTTCTTTTCTTTGGGATGTTGTGAAGAGAAAACCACAATGAACATGTTGAGTGGCTCTCATATGCATTACTGTTGATCTAATAAAGAGCCCATATTATCTTCTCTTCTCCTTTGAATAAAATGTTTGCAGATTTTAGCTTTGTCCATAGCACACTTGCACTTTTTTCATTTTCATATCATTCGGTCGTGGTAGTGAAAGGCAATAATGACGTTGATTTGATGAAGTGATTGAGATGAACAAAGGCTGGTATGAACTCCTCTTGTTTTTGTTTTTGTAAATATGTTCAGCTCGTCGTTCTGGATTCAGTATTATTATGAGTAAACATGTTTGTTATGACAAAGAGAGATTGTAGTTGCTCATGCCATGCTTAATTAGCTAGGAGTGGATAATGATTTATCTTGAGTGTCAACATGCATTAAAATGGTTATGATATAGTAGGATAGTATGGTATCTCCCTTTGAATGATTTGAGTGGCTTGACTTGGCACATGTTCACGCACGTAGTTGATTCAAAACCAACATAGCCTCCACGATGTTTATGTTGATGGTGTTTGATATCCTACTCATGCTTGTATTCAATGTTAATTATTCTCAATGCATGTTTATGACTGTTTTCGCTCTCTAGGCTGGTCGCTTCTCAATCTATTTGCTAGCCTTCACCTGTACTAAACGGGAATACTGCTTGTGCATCCAAATCCTTAAACCCAAAGTTGTTCTAGATGAGTCCACTATATCTACCTATGTGTGGTATTACCCTGCCGTTCCAAGTAAATTTGCATGTGCCACCTCTAAACATTCAAATAAAAATCTTTTTTGTGTGCCCGTACCGCTCATGAAGCGACAGGGGGCGGTCAGTATCTTCCATGCTAAGAGGGTTATTCTTATGATGAGTGTTTATTCACTTGTCCTTACATGAGATGGGCTGGTAACCGGGATGCCCAGTCCATGATCAAATCGCAAAATAATGAAACAAACTCCCCCGAAAAGTTGTTGATATGGAGGGCACCCTAGGATTTGGCTAGCCATGACTTGTGTTTGTTGGTGGAGGGGGAGTAAACTTTACCTTTTTCGCTTGGGAACGGCCACTAATTTGTTTGGCATGGAAGATACTGTAAACTCTTGATCGTAACGTTGAGAGGAAAGCCATACCTCCTAAAATTATATTCATCCTGGTTTTAAGCTTCAAGCTCTAGCACCTCTGCAAATCCCTGCTTCCCTCTGCGAAGGACTTGTCCATTTACTTTTATGTTTTTTACTTTTATTGTCGAGTCATCACCCTCTCATTTAAGCACTAGTTCATGAGCACTATTGTCATTATTATGCATTGAGTATAGTTAATGTTGAGTGTGACATGACTGGATCTTTTGTACCATGAATTACAATGTTTAGTCACTGCTTGAACCTAAGAGGTGCTCTGCATTTATGTTTTGCAGTATCAGAAAGGCCTAGTGAGATACCATGTTATCATATTATATCATGATTGTTTTGACAAATTGTTGGCATTCGAGATATCTTATTATTGCTTGCTAGATGGTTATGTCATTGGTATGAGTAAATGTGAGACCTAAATGTTATCATGAATATGGTTAGTTCATAATCTTTGCTGAAAACTTTAACATTAGCTAAGTATATTTACAATAACAAGAACAAAAAGAGTTGGTAAAAGTTTTTCTTTATCACTTTCAGTTTGTCAACTGAATTACTTGAGGACTGATACGTCTCCAACGTATCTATAATTTGTTATTGTTCCATGCTATTATACTATCCATCTTGGATGTTTTATACGCATTTCTGTGCTATTTTATATGATTTTTCGGACTAACATATTAACCTAGAGCCCAGTGCCAGTTTCTGTTTTTTCCTTGTTTTTGAGTTTCGCAGAAAAGGAATATCGAACGGAGTCCAATTGACCTGAAAATTTACGGAGATTATTTTTGGACCAAAAGAAGCCCACAGAGTACCGGAGATGCACCAGAGTCCCGAGACCACCACAAGGGTGGGGGGCGGCCCCCCAGGGCGCACCTCCCGACCTTGTGGGCCCCTCGTGGACCCCCCCTTGACTTGTTCTTGACGGCAACACCTCTTATATATTCCCAAACCTCTAGAACAGAACCTAGATCGGGAGTTCTGCCACCGCAAGCCTCTGTAGCCATGAAAAACCAATCGGGAGCCTGTTCCGGCACCCTGCCGGAGGGGGAAACCATCACCGGTGGCCATCTTCATCATCCCGATGCTCTCCATGATGAGGAGGGAGTAGTTCACCCTCAGGGCTGAGGGTATGTACCAGTAGCTATGTGTTTGATCTCTCTCTCTCTCTCTCTCGCTCGTGTTCTTGATTTGGCACGATCTTGATGTACCGCGAGCTTTGCTATTATATTTGGATCCTATGATGTTTCTCCCCTCTACCTTCTTGTAATGAATTGAGTTTTCCCTTTGAAGTTATCTTATCGGATTGAGTCTTTAAGGATTTGAGAACACTTGATATATGTCTTGCATGTGCTTATCTGTGGTGACAATGGGATTTTCACGTGATCCACTTGATGTATGTTTTGGTGATCAACTTGCGGGTTCTGTGACCTTGTGAACTTATGCATAGGGGTTGGCACACGTTTTCATCTTGACTCTCCGGTAGAAACTTTGGGGCACTCTTTGAAGTTCTTTGTATTGGTTTGAATAGATGAATCTGAGATTGTGTGATGCATATCATATAATCAAACCCGCGGATACTTGTGGTGACATTGGAGTATCTAAGTGACATTAGGGTTTTGGTAGATGTGTATCTTAAGGTGTTATTTTAGTATGAACTCTAGGGCTGTTTGTGACACTTATAGGAATAGCCCAATAGATCCATAAGAAAGAATAACTTTGAGGTGGTTCCGTACCCTACAATAATCTCTTCGTTTGTTCTCTGCTATTAGTGACTTTGGAGTGACTCTTTGTTGCATGTTGAGGGATTGTTATATGATCTAATTATGTTATCATTGTTGAGAGAACTTGCACTAGTGAAAGTATGAACCCTAGGCCTTGTTTCGAAGCATTGCAATACCATTTTCGCTCACTTTTGTTACTTGCTACCTTGCAGTTTTTATATTGTCAGATTACAAAAACCTATATCTACTATCCATATTGCACTTGTATCACCATCTCTTCGCCGAACTAGTGCACCTATATAATTTACCATTGTATTGGGTGTGTGGGGGACACAAGAGACTCTTTGTTATTTGGTTGCAGGGTTGCTTGAGAGAGACCATCTTCATCCTACACCTCCCACAGATTGATAAACCTTAGGTCATCCACTTGAGGGAAATTTGCTACAGTCCTACAAAACTCTGTGCTTGGAGGCCCAAACACGAGTCTATAAGGACAAAGTTGCGTAGTAGACATCAAGCTCTTTTCTAGCACCGTTGCCGGGGAGGTTAGTGCTTGAAGGTATATCTTTAGATCTTGCAATCGAATCTTTTAGTTTCTTGTTTTATCACTAGTTTAGTTTATAAAAGAAAACTATAAAAAAATGGAATTGAGGTTGCCTCATATGCTTCATCTTTTTAATATCTTTCGTCAAAATGATGGAAAGGAAAATTGTGCCCAAGTGTTAGAAGAAGAAGTTTATAAAATGTTTGGCACTAAATATTTGAATGATGAGCATGATTGCAATGTTGTTAGTATGAATTCTTTGAATATCCATGATGCTAATGATATGGAAAGCCACAAGCTTGGGGATGCTATGTTTGATGAAGATGATATTTTTTGTCCCCCAAGTTTTGATGAGCAAAATTATTAGGATGATAGCATGCCACCTATTTATGATGATTATATTGATGAATGTGGGTTTGGAAGAGTGTCAACTCTAGGTAGTAATGGTCCCACTATTTTGGAGGGTGTTGAATCTTATTGTGATATTATGAAAGTGGATTTGGAGAGGTCATGACTTTATTTAGTGATGAATCCACTATTTCGGAAGAGGTTCCAATTGATTATGAGAACAAAGTTGCTATCTATGATGATTATTGTGATGAATTTACGTTATAAACAATAATGATAACCATGAAACTTGTTATCATGATTTTAATTTTCCATTGCATTATGCCTCACACGATAGTTATTTTGTTGAGTTTGCTCCCACTACTATTCATGAGAAGAAATTTGCTTATGTGAAGATTAAAAAAATTTCTATGCTTATTGATACGTATCCATCGTATCTATAATTTTTGATTGTTCCATGCCAATATTATGCAACTTTCATATACTTTTGGCAACTTTTTATACTATTTTTGGGATTAACCTATTGATCCAGTGCCGAGTTCCAGTTCCTGTTTGTTGCATGTTTTATGTTTCGCAGAAACCCCATATCAAACGGAATCCAAACGGAATAAAAACGGACGGAGAATATTTTTTGGAATATTTGGAAAATATGGGAAGAAGAATCAACGCGAGACGGTGCCCGAGGGGGGCACGAGGCATGGGGGCGCGCCTGCCCCCCTCGTGGGCCACCCGTAAGGCGGTTGCTGCTCTTCTTTGGTCGCAAGAAAGCTAATTTTTGGAGAAAAATCGGGGCGAAGGTTTCAATCCAATCGGAGTTACGGATCTCCATATATATACGAAACAGTGAAAGGGCAGAAGAGGAGAGCGCAGAAACAGAGAGAGACAAAGAGACAGATCCAATCTCGGATAGGAGATCTCGCCCTCCCATGCCATGGAGGCCAAGGACCAGAGCGGAAACCCTTCTCCCATCTAGGGAGGAGTTCAAGGAAGAAGAAGAAGAAGGGGCCCCCCTCTCCCCTTCTCTTCCGGTGGCGCCGGAATGCTGCCGTGGCCACTATCATCATCACCGCGATCTTCACCAACACCTCCGCCATCTTCACCAACATCTCCATCACCTTCCCCCTCTATCTACAGCGGTCCACTCTCCCGCAACCCGCTGTACCCTCTACTTGAACATGGTGCTTTATGCTTCATATTATTATCCAATGATGTGTTGCCATCCTATGATTTTTTTTACTGTACACAGTAGGGCAAAAACCCCACTGCAATTTTTTTGTTTATATTAATCTAAAAAAAAGTAAGGTCCCAGAAAGGAACCAAAGTACAAAGAGGCTTGAGATAAGCCAAGAAGGAAGACAAAAGGAAGAGGAAAGAAAAAAAACACTAACAACTAAGAAACAAGGATTACAGGACAAGATTATCCAGCCAAAAACAGTATGCTCCAGCATAGCTCTTTTTAATTCTGAATCTGAGAAGACAGAGCTCCTCCATGAAGATGGCTTTCCACCTTTGAATGCTGGGTTGTCCTATCGGTGGTTGATGAATTGCTATGATTGATTTAATTTTCTTGTGGTTATGTTGCTGTCCTTTGGTGCCCATCATATGAGCGCGCGCGTGGATCACACCATAGGGTTAGTTGTATGTTGATAGGACTATGTATTGGAGGGCAACAGTGACAGAAGCTTCTACCTAGCATTGAAATTGATGCATACGGGATTGAAGGGGGGCCAATATATCTTAATGCTATGGTTGGGTTTTACCTTAATGAACGTTAGTAGTTGCAGATGCTTGCTAATAGTTCCAATCATAAGTACATAGAATTCCAAGTCAGGGATGACATGCTAGCAGTGGGCTCTCCCACATAAAACTTGCTATCGGTCTAGTAAAGTAGTCAATTGCTTAGGGACAATTTCGCAACTCCTGCCACCACTTTTCCACACTCGCTATATTTACTTTATTGTGTCTTTATCTAAATAGCCCCTACTTTTGATTTACAAGCTCTTTATTATCTTACAAACCTATCCAACAACACCTACAAAGTACTTCTAGTTTCATACTTGTTTTAGGTAAAGCGAACGTTAAGCGTGCGTAGAGTTGTATCGGTGGTCGATAGAACTTGAGGGAATATTTGTTCTACCTTTAGCTCCTCGTTGGGTTCGACACTCTTACTTATCGAAAGAGGCTACAATTGATCCCCTATACGTGTGGGTTATCAAGACCTTTTTCTGGCGCCGTTGCCGGGGAGCAATAGTGTGGGGTGAATATTCTCGTGTGTGCTTGTTTGCTTTATCACTAAGTAATTTTTATTTGATGTTCTTAGTTGTTTTCTATCTTTAGTTATGGGTAGGAAATGCAAAATACCAAAAAAAATTAGTTGTACCTACTGAACCAATGGTTGAAGAACCACTCAAAATCTATCACACTCCTGAAGCTTTTTACTTGGATCAAATTCGATCCCTATGTGCTCGTGCTGAAACCCCAACTAGCTTAGTTGAGGGAAAATCTTTGGATGACATGCTTGTTATGTGCGACATCGCATATCTGAAAAAGGGAAACTTTTACTGGATCAAATTCATCGTTTGCAATGCTACGCTTGGAATTAATGTGAAATATATGATGTTACTTGTTGTTCTGAAAACCCTAAGAAACACCTTCCCTACCAATGTGAGTTTATTGATAATGGAATCGTATCCTCGTATGCTAAGGGTGTTTATAATTACTATGATGTTCAACAAATTGAAGAATTTGTTGCTTTTAAGGGTGCTTATGAAATTCCTTCTTTGATTGAAACGTATGATGCTACTCTTTACAAATCTGAAAATTTTGCCATACTTGAATATTGTTATGATAATTATGCTTCTAATGCCTATGTTAAACCATATATTGAGGACTCCTCCACTGTCCAAGAAGAGACTAATATTTTGCAGGAGTCTATGGAAGAAGAAATTGATGAAACTGTGAGCTCATTGGATGAAAAAGATGATGAGGAGAGCGAAGAACAAAAGGAGGAAGAGCAGATTAGCTACCCGTGCCCACCTTCTAATGAGAGTAACTCTTCAACCCATACATTGTTTAATTTCCCTTCGTGCTTACTGAAGGATGATTGATATGATGATTGTTATGATCCCGTTGATTCGCTTGAAATATCCCTTTTTGATGATGCTTGCTATGCTTGTGGCCAAGATGCCAATATGAATTATGCTTATGGAGATGAACTTGCTATAGTTCCTTATGTTAAACATGAAATTGTTGCTATTGCACCCACGCATTATCTTTTTGAATTCTCCCGATTATACTATATCGGAGAAGTTTGCACTTATTAAGGATTATATTGATGGGTTGCCTTTTACCGTTGCACATGATGATTTTGATGAATATAATATGCATGTGCTTGCTGCTCCTACTTGCAATTATTATGAGAGAGGAACTATATCTCCACCTCTCTATGTTTCCCACACAATAAAATTGCAATAAACTGCTTATGCTATGTATTGGCCTTTACTTGATGTTCATGAATTGTTCTTTTATGACATGCCGATGCATAGGAAGAGAGTTAGACTTCGTCATTGCTTGATATATGTTGCTTTGTGCTCACTACTAAATTACAAATCATTGTTAATTAAAATTGGCTTTGATATGCCTTGGGATCCGGGTGGATTCACTACTTGAGCACTATATGCCTAGCTTAATGGCTTTAAAGAAAGCGCTGCCAGGGAGACAACCCGGGAGTTTTAGAGAGTCATTTATTTATGTTGAGTGATTTTATAAAGTTTAAAAACAAAAAAAATAAAGAGGGGAACCTAAATCTTTTTCAAAAAGGAAAGTGAAAGTGAGAGAGACAAGCATTGTTGAAGTGGGAGCTAGCCTTGAACTTTGTTCATGCTCACGGAAACTTTGTGAATCTTGACTACAGAAACTTTTCAACAAAAATAATTATCCCCTTGTACAATTCCATTGTATTATAAAAACAATGTGCCAAGGTTTGCCTTTAGGATGTTTACAATGCTTGTTGGTTTGTATGGTGCAGGACAGAAACTTTGGCTGTAGTGTGTGATTTTTAGTTTTTTACTGGAACGTCAAATGGTTCTGATTCTTTCTTCACTGTCTTTCTATAAATTTTTTTTATTTTTCCTAATTTTGGCAGAAGTTTTCAAGTATCATAAGTATGGTGAATGTTCAGATTATTACAGACAGTTCTGTTTTAGACAGATTCTGTTTTTGATGGATAGGTTGCCTGTTTTGATGGAACTATCGATTCATATCAGTGGATTAAGCCATGAAAAAGTTATATTACAGTAGATATAATGCAAAAACAAAATATGAATGGGTTTTCAACAGTACTTAGAGTAGTGATTTGCTTTATTATACTAACGGATCTTACCGAGTTTTCTGTTGAAGTTTTGTGTGGATGAAGTGTTCGATGATCGAGAAGGTCTCGATATGAGGAAAAGGAGGAGAGGAAAGAGCTCAAGCTTGGGGATTCCCAAGTCACCCCAAGTAAATATTCAAGGACTCAAGCGTCTAAGCTTGGGGATGCCCCGGAAGGCATCCCCTCTTTCTTCAACAAGTATCGGTATGTTTTCGGATTCGTTTCGTTCATGCGATATGTGCAATCTTGGAGCGTCTTTTGCATTTAGTTTTAATTTTTATTTTATGCACCATGCTGGTATGAGGTAGTCCTTGGTTGATTTATAGAATGCTCATTGCACTTCACTTATATTCTTTGAGTATGGCTTTATAGAATGCTTCATGTGCTTCGCTTATATCATTTGAAGCTTGGATTGCCTGTTTCTCTTCACATAGAAAACCGCCATTTGTAGAATGCTCGTTTGCTTCACTTATATTTGTTAGAGCGTGGGCATATCTTTTGTAGAAAGAATTAAACTCTCTTGCTTCACTTATATCTATTTAGAGAGCTGATAGGAACTGGTCATTCACATGGTTAGTCATAAAATCCTACATAAAGCTTGTAGATCACTAAATATGATATGTTTGATTCCTTGCAATAGTTTTGCGATATAAAGATGGTGATATCAGAGTCATGCTAGTGGGTAGTTGTGGATTATTAGAAATACTTGTGTTGAGGTTTGTGATTCCCGTAGCATGCACGTATGGTGAACCGTTATGTGATGAAGTCGGAGCATGATTAATTTATTGATTGTCTTCCTTATGAGTGGTGGTCGGGGACGAGCGATGGTCTTTTCCTACCAATCTATCCCCCTAGGAGCATGCGCGTAGTACTTTGTTTCGCTGACTAATAGATTTTTGCAATAAGTATGTGAGTTCTTTATGACTAATGTTGAGTCCATGGATTATACGCACTCTTACCCTTCCATCATTGCTAGCCTCTTCGGTACCGTGCATTGCCCTTTCTCACCTCAAGAGTTGGTGCAAACTTCGCCGGTGCATCCAAACCCCGTGATACGATACGCTCTATCACACAAAAGCCTCCTTATATCTTCCTCAAAACAGCCACCATACCTACCTATTATGGCATTTCCATAGCCATTCCGAGATATATTGCCATGCAAATTCCATCATCATCATATACATGACTTGAGCATTTATCGTCATATTGCTTTGCATGATCGTAAGACAGCTAGCATGATGTTTTCATGGCTTGTCCATTTTTTGATGTCATTGCTACGCTAGATCATTGCACATACCGGTACACCACCGGAGGCATTCATATAGAGTCATATCTGTGTTTAGATATCGAGTTGTAATATTGAGTTGTAAGTAAATAAAAGTGTGATGATCATCATTATTAGAGCATTGCCCCAGTGAGGAAAGGATGATGGAGACTGATTCCCCCACAAGTTATGATGAGACTCTGGAGTTTACAAAAAATAAAAGAGGCCAAAGAAGCCCAAATAAAAAAAAGAGGCCAAAGAAGCCCACCAAATATATATATATATATATATATATATATATATATATAAGAAAGAAAAAAATGACAGAAAAAGAGAGAAGGGGCAATGTTACTATCCTTTTACCACACTTGTGCTTCAGAGTAGCACCATGTTCTTCATATAAAGAGTCTCTTGAGTTATCACTTTCATATACTAGTAGGAATTTTCATTATAGAACTTGGCTTGTATATTCCGATGATGGGCTTCCTCAAATGCCCTAGGTCTTCATGAGCAAGCAAGTTGGATGCACACCTACTTAGTTTCAGTTTGAGCTTTCATACACTTATAGCTCTAGTGCATCCATTGCATGCCAATCCCTACTCCTCACATTGACATCAATTGATGGGCATCTCCATAGCCCGTTGAATAGCCGCGTCGATGTGAGACTTTCTCCTTTTTGTCTTCTCCACACAACCTCCACCATCATATTCTATTCCACCTATAGTGCTATGTCCATGGCTCACGCTCATGTATTGCGTGAAAGTTGGAAAGGTTTGAGAACATCAAAAGTATGAAACAATTGCTTGGCTTGTCATCGGGGTTGTGCATGATGTTAATATTTTGTGTGGTGAACATGGAGCATAGCCAGACTATATGATTTTGTAGGGATAACTTTCTTTGGCCCTGTTATTTTGAAAAGACATGATTACTTTATTAGTATGCTTGAAGTATTATTGTCTTAATGTGAAATGATAGACTATTGCTTTGAATCACTCGTGTCTTAATATTCATGCCATGATTAGATTATGTGATCAAGATTATGCTAGGTAGCATTCCACATCAAAAATTATCTTTTTTATCATTTACCTACTCGAGGACGAGCAGGAATTAAGCTTGGGGATGCTGATACGTCTCCGTCGTATCTATAATTTTTGATTGTTCCATGCCAATATTATGCAACTTTCATATACTTTTGGCAACTTTTTATACTATTTTTGGGACTAACATATTGATCCAGTGCCAGTTCCTATTTGTTGCATGTTTTATGTTTCGTAGAAACCCCATATCAAACAGAATCCAAATGGAATAAAAACGAACGGAGAATATTTTTGGAATATTTGGCAAATATGGGAAGAAGAATAAATGCGAGACGGTGCCCGAGGGGGGCACGAGGCAGGGGGCATGCCTGCCCCCCTCGTGGGCCACCCGTAAGGTGGTTGCTGCTCTTCTTTGGCCGCAAGAAAGCTAATTTTCGGAGAAAAATCTGGGCGAAGGTTTCAATCCAATCGGAGTTACGGATCTCCATATATATACGAAACAGTGAAAGGGCAGAAGAGGAGAGCACAGAAACAAAGAGAGACAGAGAGACCGATCCAATCTCAGAGGGGCTCTCGCCTCTCCCATGCCATGGAGGCCAAGGACCAGAGGGGAAACCCTTATCCCATCTAGGGAGGAGGTCAAGGAAGAAGAAGAAGAAGAAGGGGCCCCCGCTCCCCTTCTCTTCCGGTGGCGCCGAAACGCTGCCGTGGCCACCATCATCATCACCGCGATCTTCACCAACACCTCCGCCATCTTCACCAACATCTCCATCACCTTCCCCCTCTATCTACAGCGGTCCACTCTCCTGCAATCCGCTGTACCCTCTACTTGAACATGGTGATTTATGCTTCGTATTATTATCCAATGATGTGTTGCCATCCTATGATGTCTGAGTAGATTTTCGTTGTCCTACCGGTGTTTGATGAATTGCTATGATTGATTTAATTTGCTTGTGGTTATGTTGCTGTCCTTTGGTGCCCATCATATGAGCGCGCACGTGGATCACACCATAGGGTTAGTTGTATGTTGATAGGACTATGTATTGGAGGGCAACAGTGACAGAAGCTTCTACCTAGCATAGAAATTGATGCATACGGGATTGAAGGGGGGCCAATATATCTTAATGCTATGGTTGGGATTTACCTTAATGAATGTTAGTAGTTGCGGATGCTTGCTAATAGTTCCAATCATAAGTGCATAGAATTCAAAGTCAGGGATGACATGCTTGCAGTGGTCTCTCCCACATAAAACTTGCTATCGGTCCAGTAAAGTAGTCAATTGCTTAGGGACAATTTCGCAACTCCTACCACCACTTTTCCACACTCGCTATATTTACTTTATTGTATCTTTATCTAAACAGCCCCTACTTTTTATTTACACGCTCTTTATTATCTTGCAAACCTATCCAACAACACCTACAAAGTACTTCTAGTTTCATACTTGTTTTAGGTAAAGCAAACGTTAAGCGTGCGTAGAGTTGTATCGTTGGTCGATAGAACTTGAGGGAATATTTGTTCTATCTTTAGCTCCTCGTTGGGTTCGACACTCTTACTTATCGAAAGAGGTTACAATTGATCCCCTATACTTGTGGGTTATCAAGACTTATGCATTATGAAAAGAATGCTTTATGTAATAGCTATACTATTGAATTCATTCATGATGCTACTGAAAATTATTATGACAGAGGAACATATACTTTTACATATCGCAATAATATCAAGTTTCCTTTCTATGTGTTGAAAATCTTGAAGTTTTTCTTGCTTTACATTCCTATGCTAGTTGATTCTTGCTCCCACAAATTGTTGCTCACAAAATTCCTATGCATAGGAAGTGGGTTAGGCATAAATGTGTTAGTCATGTGCTTCATGCTGCTCCCATTGTGTCTCAATTCTTATCTTTTATGTGAGCATCATTAACATCATCATGCCTATCTAGAAAGGCATTAAAGAAAAGCGCTTGTTGGGAGACAACCCAACATTTAACCCTCCTATTTTTGTGTGTTCACATGATTAAGCTACTGTATTAATCATGTTTTATAGCTTTTTTGCAATAAAGTGCCAAGTAAAGCCTTTGGGATAGTGTGGATGATAGTCGACTTGATTCTGTGCAAAAACAGAAACATTTGTTTCCAGTCACAGAATTGTTTAAATTCACTGGAGCGTGAGTCATTCTGAATTTTTTACACATTATTGGTATACAAATTTTCTACGTTTTCCTAATTTTTCAGAATTTTTGGAGTAACAGAAGTATGGTTGTTGTTCAGATCATTACAGTCTGTTCTGTTTTTGACAGATTCTGTTTTCAATGCATAGTTTGCTTGTTTTAGTGTTCCCATAGCTTATATTAAGTGATATAAATTGTGGAAATGATAAGGTACAGTAGGCATTGTGTGAGAACAATTATGAATCTTATCTTGACAGTACCAAAGTGAATGATTTTTCTTTATCATACTAACCCATCTCACGAAGTTCCGTTAAGTTTTGTGTGACTGAAGTTTTCAAGTTTTGGGTGACATATCGATATGAGGAGAATAAGGAGTGTAAAGACCCTAAGCTTGGGGATGCCCAAGGCACCCAAGGTAATATTCAAGGAAGATCCAAGCAACTAAGCTTCGGGATGCCCCGGAAGGCATCCCCTCTTTCGTCTCCAACATTATCGGTAATCTCACTTGGAGCTATATTTTTATTCGTCACATGATATGAGTTTTTCTTGGAGCGTCATTTAATTTTAGTTTGATTTGCTTTCTGTTATTTAGAGACATGTTTTCTATATTTTAGTTCAATAAAAAAGTCAAGTATAGCCTTTACCATGCTTATTTTACAAGTCTATATGTTGCTGTTTGAAAACAGAAAGTTTGCTGTTATGTTTTGAATATTTGTGAATAGTCAGAACATGATAAAATCTTGAAATTTTTACACAATGAGTAAGAACAAATTATCTACAGTGTGGTAATTTTTCAGAATTTTTGGAGTTAGGGAAGTATGATTCCTCTTGCATTCTTTACAGACTGTCCTGTTTAGACAGATTGCTGTTATGTTTGCATTGTTTGCATATGTTTGCTTGTTTAATGATTCTATTTGAGGATAGGAGTGTTAAATATGCATAGGCATTTAGTATGCAATGTCAAATTATAATTTTAGTGATTTTCTACAGTACAAAATGATAAGGTTTATGCGTTGATTTATACTAACTTATCTCACGAGTTCTTGCTGAGTTTTGTGCGGATGAAGTTTTTAAGATTTAGGGAAACCGCGATATGAAAGGAATTAAGGAGACGCAAAAGCTCAAGCTTGGGGATGCCCAAGGAATCCCTAGCTAATATTTCAGGAAGTCTCAAGCATCTAAGCTTAGGGATGCCCCGGTTGGCATCCCACCTTTCTTCTTCAACAATGATCGGTCAGTTTTGGTTGAACCTAAGTTTTTGCTTCTTCACATGATATGTGCTATTCTTGGAATGTCATTTTACTTTGTTTTGCTTGCTGTTTGAATAATATCCCAAGATCTGAAATTCTTAAATGTTAGAGAGTCTTCACATAGTTACATAATTATTCGACTACTCATTGATCTTCACTTATATCTTTTGGAGTAGTTTGTCATTTGCTCTAGTGCTTCACCTATATCTTTTTAGAGCACGGCGGTAGTTCTATTTTGAAGAAATTGTTGAACTCTCATGCTTTACTTATATCATTTTGAGAGTCCTTAAACAGCATGGTAATTTTCTTTGGTTATTAGTTTAGTCCTAATATGATGGGCATCCAAGAGGGATATAATAAAAACTTTCATATAAAGTGCATTGAATACTATGAGAAGTTTGATTCCTTATTATTGTTTTGAGATATGAGGATGATGATATTAGAGTCATGCTAGTGAGTAGTTGCGAATTTGAGAAATACTTGTGTTAAAGTTTGTGATTCCCGTAGCATGCACGTATGGTGAACCGTTATGTGATGAAGTCGGATCATGGTTTATTTATTGATTGTCTTCCTTATGAGTGGTGGTTGGGGACGAGAGATGGTCTTTTCCTTCCAATCTATCCCCCCTAGGAACATGCGCGTAGTACTTTGTTTCGATGACTAATAGATTTTTGCAATAAGTATGTGAGTTCTTTATGACTAATGTTGAATCCATGGATTATACGCACTCTCACCTTTCCGCTGTCGTCATCATCAACGTTCCTACATCACCATTTTCATGATGCTCACCACCGGGAGTGAGTAATTCCTTCGTAGGCTTGCTGGAAGGTGATGGATTGGTTGAGATTTATCATGTAATCGAGTTGTTTTGTTAGGGCTTGATCCCTAGTATCCACTATGTTCTGATATTGATGTTGCTATGACTTTGCTATGCTTAATGCTTGTCACTAGGGCCCGAGTGCCATGATTTCAGATCTAAATCCTTTATGTTTTCATGAATGTATTTGTGTTATTGATCCTATCATGCAGGTTATACGCACCTATTACGTGCGTTGACCTGCATACCCCAAGGTGACAATAATTGGGATTCTTTCCGGTGATTACCGTAGTTTGAGAAGTTCATGTATTCACTATGTGTTAATGCTTTTTTTGCTTCTCTATTAAAAGGAGGCCTTAATATCCCTTAGTTTCCTTATGGACCCCGCTACCATGGGAGGGTAGGCAAAAGATGTCATGCAAGTTCTTATCGCAAGCACGTATGACCAAATACGGAATACATACCGATATTACATTGATGAATTGGAGCTAGTTCTGTGTAGCCCTAGGTTACCACTGTTATGTGATGAATGTTATCCAACATAATTATCCATCACCGATCCAATGCCTACGATTTTTTTCACATAGTGATCTTTGCTAAGTTACTACTGTTGCTACTACTGTCACAATTGCTACAAACTACCGCTACTATTGTTACCATTACTAATGCTATCGTTACCACTACTATCAAACTACCATATTACTGTGCTACTGATCACTCTGCTGCAGATATTTAGTCTCCAGGTGTGGTTGAATTGACAACTCAATTGCTAATACTTGCAAATATTCTTTGGCTCCCCTTGTGTCGAATCAATAAATTTGGGCTGAATACTCTACCCTCGAAAATTGTTGCGATCCCCTATACTTGTGGGTTATCAGTGTGTGGTAGGGGTACCTATCACACATGATCTTATGTCGTGCACCATTTTTAATGCATCCATGATGTCTACTACGCAAATTTATTCTTGTAGACTCGTGTTGGGCCTCCAAGCGTAGATTTTTGTAGGAACAATAGCAATTTTCCCCCAAGTGGATGACCTAAGGTTTATCAATCCATGGCAGGTGTAGGATGAAGATGGTCTCTCTCTGTCGGTGTATAAAAGTAGGGGCCTTTCTGTACCCCTCTTACTTGTGCACGGGCGATCATAGCCATACATGCGGCCATGCTTGGCGAGGCAAAAGAAGCAAAGGTATGAGACTGCCAAGGCAGCACTCAAGCCAGAGGCATGAAGAGCAAAGGGGCAAGATGGATTTCCCCTGGCAACACCCTTGCCGGGGCGGCATACACAGCCCCGGCAAGAGCCTTGCCGGGGCGACTTGCCCAACACCAGCAAGGCCGCCACCCTTGAGCCTGCGAGTCCTGACACCATCGAAAACATCAAGACCAAGGCTCAGGGGCACCTGCGTGGTGGCATGCAGATCTTTTTCAAGACCAAAGGCCGCGAGTCTAGATGAGAACCAGAAGACGAAGACCCCCGGCAAGATCCTTGCTGGGGACGGCCGAAGACCCCCGGCAGGATCCTTGCCGGGGACGCCCGCGAGACCCTTGCCGGGGGCATCTACGAGGCCACGGCTAGGCCCGCACCCACTAACGTTACGCTGAACCGCGGCCGTTCCGACACGGCAACCAGCCCGCCAACTAGGCAAGCTCCTGCGTGGAAGCATGCAGCTTCTAGGCCAACTAGTCAAGCACCTACGTGGTGGCATGCAGATCTTCGTGAAGACCCTGTCACCGCACCAGCACAGCAACCAGCCAGCATGGAGCTGCATGCCTCGTCAGCTTGGACGCGCGTCGAAGCAAGGCGAGGTGGCGACGGACGGGACGAGCTCTGTTGCCGCCCCCAATAAAGCAAGAGGGCACGTAGGCAGCGCATTAAATGCGTTTGTCCTACGGTGTCAGGCGATAAACTTGTACACTGTAGATACTTTCCACCTCCTGTGTGCCGCTGTGGCAACCCCTTTGACATATAAAAGGAGGCCCGAGGCGTACTGTGGAAGGATTCGGACTTTTTGGACTGGGCATGCACCGCAGCTAGTTCAAGAGCTCAAGAACACTAAATATACACCAAAGCAGGACTAGGGTTTTACGCATCGTTTGCGGCCCGAACCTGGGTAAAAATCCCCGCGCGCTGATCGATAGACCTGCTCTTTGCGCAGCTCCACGCCCCCGCCAACCGTAGAAGGGATTCCCTGGGATCCCATAGGTGTCTTTTTCCCCGACACCTTTGGCGCACCAGGTAGGGGGCACTGAGGCTGTGAAAATCTGGTCTATAAGTCAACGCATCGATTCCTTCATCGCGATGGCTCTGAAGAAGAGGGCAGCAGCAACCAGCGACACTCCGGTGCCATCAGCCAGGCGAGCGGTGCCGTCTGCGGCCGCAACAACCATCCGCGTGGCAACGGAAAAGCTAAGCCACACAAAACCATAGGCAATTTCCTTTTATATATATATAGGGTTATTTTCCTCGAAGGATTTTGCTCCTTGTATGGTAAACCTGCACGCAAGGGAACCCTTCCGCTATTGGCAACGCCCTTGTTCTGTTTCGAGTCCGCTCAATAGTTCGAGCGGCTGCGCCGAGAATGGCAAGGTGGCTTGGCTGGCAGCAAGCTCCCTCGGCAGGCTGCTAAGGATCCGTTCCTCAAAGCGCCACAGCACGGCTTTACGCACCGGCAAACCTATCCAACTAAGCGTAGGGTGTTTACATACAAAAAAGATCAAACAGGAAGATAGCATGCGCTATTTCAAAATACTACAAAGTTCTCAGCGGTTGCCATGCTTCTAACTTAAGATAAAATTGTCTTGGTCATGAACTCGTAGCGGCAATGAGAAACGGGGTGGCTAGTCCCGGCGCTGGCCTTCCAACCTCTTGACTCCGTCAACGCAGCTGATGATGGGCTCGATATGCTCTTCGAGTGCCTCAAGGTCGGCATCCTCCGGCAAACTCTCAAGCGCGTTGGCGGAGTCGACGCTGGGGTTCCAAAACGTCACCTTGGTGAGCGCCTTGGTCAGGGTGCCCCAGCAAAGCTTTCGAGCCTCATTGGCCAGATAAGTCGCTCGACTGGAGCGGAACTGTTTCAGGGCGTCGAGGACGCCCTCGAAGAACAAGGTCAGCCTGGCACTAGGGCTTATGTTCGCCTCCTGGGAGTACCTGAAGTTCGGCATGTCCATGATGGCTAGCTGTGTGGTGAGCCTCTCTGCAACGTCAACAAGGCGGCCGGTCCAGAGATTTATGCTGCCCACATAGTCCTTGTGGGCAGCGGCGGCATCCTGCCGCAGCAGCCTCTCCCCCTCAAGGGCCTTGTTCAGGGTCTCCTCACGGGCCCTGACCTCCGAAAGCGTCCCTTCCAAGGTGTCCAGTTTCAGCTTCAGATCATCGATGGAGTCATTGGCCTCGGAGAGCAGCTTGGTCTTGTCGGAGATGGCAACCTGCAAATCCGCCAGAATGCGGTTAGTCGTGTCCCTGTCCTCCGTCAGCTTTGAGATCTCCTTCTTTAGCTCCTCCCGCTCCAGCTCCACCTTCTCCACCTTGTCGGCTTGGTCCAGGGCCAGAGCATCAAGTGCATCCTCGTGCTTCCGCTCCAGCTCTTGGGTCCGCTGTGCGATGAGCTTCTTGATTTCCTCGTCCTTGCCATGGAGCGTGGCGGCAAGCGCCTGTTCACGGGCAATGAGGTCTTGCTCCTGGGTGTCCAGCAAAGCTTGCTGCTGCCGCTAGTTGGCTTCGTCCTTGGCGGCATGTTCCTTCGCCGCCTATTGGGCCTTCTCGATGTCGGCCTGCTTCAGGAGGAGCTCTCGTTTGCGCTCATCCAGCTGATCCTGGGCAGCCCTCAGTTCTTGCCGGGCCTCGCCGAACCAGACTTGCGTCTAAGTGACGCGCTCCTGGAAATCTGCTTCTGCCTTGTCCACAGCCGCCATCCTGGAGTTCACCTTATCCTCGTGGGCACGGTGGAGCACCCGAAGCTTCTGGAAATTGGTGCTCATGGCCCGGAGGAGCTGCTCCTCTTGGGAACCGTCGCCGCTGGTGCTCGGTCCGTCGACAACCTGGAGCCCGCGGTGGCGAGCACCTCATCGTCAAAACCCTCCCCTTCGGCTGGCGCTCCGGTGCTTGTCGCCCCTGGGAGGCGGATGAATAGATCATCCCCACACTCAAGTACTTACCCGGGACGGGGGCTGCAGGGGAGGAAGGTTGGTCGTCGGCCACCCCCTCCCCGGCAGGCTCCTTGGCGGCCTCCTCGGCATCAGCCTCGCCAGTCTCCCCGACAGCCCCTTGGCGGCCTCCTCGGCAGCAGCCTTGCCGGCCTCCCCGGCAGCAGCCTCGCCGGTCTCCCCGGCAGGCCCCTTGGCGGCCTCCTCAGCGGCGGACTTGGCGGCTGAAAGGATCGAGAAGAGGTGTCTAGAGGGGGGTGAATAGACTCTAATCAAGAAAAGTTGCAGTTTTTAATCTCTTGAGTTGAAGTGGAGTATTAGCACAAGTTTAAACATTCACAATACATATCAAGCAAGCATGCAAGTATACAAAGAGTATATGAGCAGCGGAAAGTAAGGCATGCAAGTTGCAAGAATGTAAGGAGAAGGGATTGGAGTGTGCAAACACAATTTGGAGACACGGAGATTTTTTATCCGTGGTTCCGATAGGTGGTGCTATCGTACATCCACGTTGATGGAGACTTCAACCCACGAAGGGTAACAATTGCGCGAGTCCATGGAGGGCTCCACCCACGAAGGGTCCATGAAGAAGCAACATTGTCTACCCCACCATGGCCGTTGCCCACGAAGGACTTGCCTCACTCGGGTAGATCTTCACGAAGTAGGCGATCTCCTTGCCCTTACAAACTCCTTCGTTCAACTCCACAATCTTGACGGAGGCTCCCAAGTGACACCTAGCCAATCTAGGAGACACCACTCTCCAAGAAGTAACAAATGGTGTCTTGATGATGAACTCCTTGCTCTTGTGCTTCAAATGATAGTCTCCCCAACACTCAACTCTCTCTCACAGGATTTGGATTTGGTAGAAAGAAGATTTGAGTGGAAAGCTACTTGGGAAGGCTAGAGATCAAGATTCATGTGGTTGGAATGGAATATCTTGACCTCAACACAAGTGTAGGTGGTTCTCTCTCAGAAAATATGTGTTGGAAGTGTAGGCATGTTCTGATGGCTCTCTCCACGAATGAAGAGTGGGTGGAGGGGTATATATAGCCTCCACACAAAATCTAACCGTTACACACAGATCACCAAACTCGGTGGGACAGAATCATGAAACTCGGTCAGACCGATTTAGTTCATAATGTGACCGTTAGGTGTTTCGGTGGGACCGACTGGATCAACTCGGTGGGACTGATGTGCTAGGGTTAGGGTAAATCCAAAACTCGGTTTGACCGATTACTCAAACTCGGTGGGACCGATTTGGGTAATAAGTGAAACAGAAAGTTGGCCAAGCAAACTCGGTGGGGCCGGTTGCAAATCTCGGTGGGACCGAAATTATTGCAACAGACAACAGAGAGTTTGCAAGCCCATCTCGGTGAGACCAAGATCCCATCAGTGAGACCGAACTGATTAAGGTTTCTGGCAGTGGCTATGTCAACTGAACTCGGTGGCTCCGGATATGAAATTTCGGTGGGGCCGAGATTGACTTTGGATTAGGACATAGGTGGAAGTGAAAACTGGTTGAGGGCTTTTGGAGCATATCACTAAGCACTTTGAGCAAGCAAACCATTAAGCAACACCTCATCCCTTCTTAATAGTATTAGCTTTTCCTATGGACTCAATGTGATCTTGGATCATTAAAATAGAAAATGTAGAGTCTTGTGCTTTGAGATTGAGCCAATCCTTTGTCCTTAGCATATTGAAAGGGGTTCCACATCCTCTTGTCCATGCCACTCCATTGTTGAACTTATCTGAAACATACTAGGTAGAAGCATTAGTCCAACAAGAGATATGTTGAAATTATGTCGGGTGGTAGGTGCGACATATGCCAACGGGTGGCTTATCATTGTGGGAGCCAGTAAGACATCGCCGGTGCCTGGAAACGGGATAAGGCGAAGACATGCACGCCGGCGAATCTTACCCAGGTTCGGGGCTCTCCGTGGAGATAACACCCCTAGTCCTGCTCTGCGGGGTGTCCGCATGATCACTAGATCAACACAAGTAGCTACAAGTGGCTCCTTGAGCTGTTTGGCTAGAGGAAGAAGAAGGGCAAGGCTAGCTCTCCTTTTCTCTCTATGTGGTGTCTAAAACTCTAAGAGATCAACCCTTTGCATGGGTGCCCTGGGGGGTTTATATAGGCCTACCCCCCAGGGGTACAATGGTAATCCGGCTGGGCGTGGGTCCTAGCCGTCAGTGTCTGTATTCGCCGGCTTCTCCGCCGACTGCTGGGTCCCGCCGGCTGCATGCCTCTTGGCAGACAGGCCGGCCCCACCGCTTGGTGGTCTTGTCGGTGGCTGGTTACTGTTGCCTCGCCCCTGATGACGAGGGCTTTGTCGAGGTAAGAATGGCTACAGTGCCGCCGCCTGGCGGGCTCTCACTGTAGCCTTACCTCGTCTTGTCTCCTTAATGATGCACATACTTCGAGGGAGGGAGGTAGCCGGCTACACCCTAGGCCGACTGGGGGAGGCTTGGCCGCCTTCGAGCGTCTCTCTGGCTGGAGGGGCCCGCCGCCCGCGGGGCGTACTGGCGCCTGTCGTGGGTGGCATCATGGTCAACATGGCAACAGTGCTGCGCCGGACGGGGGATGGCCGACCAGTACGGCGCACTGTGGCCATGCGTGCTCCGGGATTCGGGGGGTGGCAGGCTGTACTATAGCCACGTCCCGTCTCGTCACCGTTATGAGGGTGCAGCCCTTGAGGGTGCAATCTTGGCCGGCTTCTGGGAGTCGGTCATCTTGTGGCCGGCTGCTGGGAGTCGTCCCCCTTGGGGCCGGCTCCCTGGAGTCGGCCATCTTGTGGTTCTCTTCAGGAAAGTTTTTAGGGCCGGGTCGCCTTCCACGAGTCAGCTCGTGGGATAGCCAGCCAGGGGAAGGCGGCCCTGTGCTTTGGATGCTTGAAGGCTCGATCGGCCTGATAATTTTTTGAAGAGCCAGGGGAGTCGGTTAGGCTACCTGTGGCCATTTACTCCGACAGTAGTCCCCGAAGCTGGTTGGGCTTCGAGGCTGAGAGGAGGACGAGAAGCTCAATCAGCTTCCTATCACTACAAAAAAATACACTTCCGTGATGATACGTGTTTGTCACAGTAGGTCGCATTTTCTGTCATGCATGTACATCCATGATAAATTTATGACAGAATCAAGATAGTCATACCTGTGCTGTCATAGAAGTGTTCCATGACATTGCCAAAATTATCATCACGGAAGTGTCCACTTCCATGACGATAAATCGCGCATCACAGAAGTGCTTTCGTCAAGGGTGACCGACACGTGGCATCCACCGTAACGGAACGCCGTTAAGCTATCGGGTCGGGTTTTGGATCCGATAACCCGTTAACAGCCCCGACCAATGGGGATTTTCCACATGTAAAATCATCATTGGCTAGAGGAAACACGTGTCGGCTCATCGTTGGGACAGATGTCATCCACTCATTGGACGGAAGGCGCCTATGATACGTCGACACATGGCACGGCCCAACAGAGGCCCATTCCTGTGAAAAGGCTGGTCCGTTTGACTTGGTCAAAAGGTGGCGGGCCAGCCCATGGAAAGCCTATTAACGGCCTGTTCGCATATAGCCCATTTACAGCCCGCTAACCCAAGGCCCATTATTCCCTATCCGAATTAGGCCCAGTAGCGTCATCTGGGCCATCCAATATGATTCCAGCCCGTTTTTCACTTCTGGCCCATGTATGGCCCATGACGTCTTTCGGCCCATATGAGGCCCTGTGTAACTCTTGGCCTATTAACGGCCCGTGGTGAAACTGGCCCGTAATGAACAGTGTATCACTTTACACCCATTAACGGCCCGTGGTGAAACTGGCCCGTAATGAACAGTGTATCACTTTATACCCATTAATGGCCCGTTATTCCGTTGGGCCGTTTCCAGCCCATGTTATCTTTCGGCCTTCTCAGAGCCCATTTATTCTTGGGCTCATTTCCAGCATTCGTTTACTTACGGCTCGTTACTGTCATTTTCTGCTTGTGGGCCAAATTCAGCCTGTGGTTACAGTCGGCCCGTTTGTGGTTCGTTAATACGTTGGGCCGTTTTCATAGCGTCGTCAAATACGGCCTATTAACAATGGCCCATTATGGTCGGCCCATGATGGGATGATTCCAACTCTAGCCCGTTTACGGCCATAATGCGGCCTGTTATTGGCCCATGTTTGGCCAATTGATCATACGGCCCGTATAAGGCCCATTGATGATACGGCCCGTAGAAGGCCCATTGTTTCTATGGCCCGTAGAAGTCCCATTGTTTCTACGGCCTGTAGAAGGCCTACTGTTTCTACGGCCCGTAGAAGGCCCACTGTTTCTACGACCCGTAGGAGGCCCAGTGTCACTACAGTAAATATTAGCCCATGGTTATTGTGGCCTAGTTTTAAAAAATAGGTTATTGCAGCCACTAGCAAACCGCGGAAAAAGAACTGCACTGACTACAAGCAAACAAATAAACAAGACAACAAGGAAATAAATAAGCAAGCAACTTATGCTAGGCTATCACGGCTATTACACATATTACATCCACTGGGCATCAAAGTTCCCCACCAATGCAAATATAGGGAACAAAGCAGCATATAAACGCCGCAGCAAAACAAGTCCAGAACTGAAACCACTTCAGAAGAGTTCAAGAAACAATATCCTGGGTACCCATAATACTGGCAAGATGCTTAGCAAGCTTATTAACTTTCTCTTGTTTGGCGCTTAAATCCTCCAGCGCTTGTTGTTGCACAAGAATGTACGCATCTGAATTCTGCAGGGACTTCCTCAGTCCTTCGGCTTCTTGCCGCAGCACAGCTGACTGATGCCTTTGATCTTGTAGCTGATACTGAAGAAGCCGAAGTGATTCAAGCAGCGAGTTCGAAGAGCTTGTGCCAGCGGTACGGGCCAGTAACTCGAACACTACATCAACGTAGGATTGTGGGGTTTTCTCACTGTCTACAAGATCATTTTTATCACCTTTCTTGGAGACCAACAGGGTTGTCTCACTATCTTGAACCTTATCTGCATTACTTTCTCTACCATTGCATAGTGGGATGCTCTTCTCCAATATTCTGTTTGCATACTACAAGAGAAACAAGCAGACACATCACAGGTTTAGCTTGTAGTATACGAAAGTCATTTTGGTAAACCGGTTCAGTAGTAAGGTGGACAGGATAACAGCATGAAACAAACATATATCTATGTACTATGGTCACTGTATTGTCCAAATCATTCTAGTTTATGTTCCCTAATCAAGATAGAGACACAGTTCAACTCATATACTTTTAAGACACGGCATCATAGACAGAATATAAGTGTGAGAAACTACACAACATTGGCAACACTTGTAATGTGCATCACATGAGAACATAACTGTTTATACAACTTAAACTGAAATTAACATAGAGCAAGAAGTTAGAACAACAATCCAGTTAAAGAAATAGGTTTAAAACATACCTGTTCCGCCATTGGAGTTTCAATTGGATCCTTCAAAATCGAAAGTAGTTGGTATGAGTAAATACAGTGATGCAACAGCAAAGGAGTATGGACCATAGCTACGGAATCTGACCTGAGAACAGTTGCTCTTCTGCTTAAAACGTGGAGTTTGGGTTAGCTGTGGTGGTCTTCATGCTTTGGGCACTGTAGTAGCTTTACAAACTGCTCGTGTCGGGGTACTCTGTGGTGGACATGGTGCTTTGTCAACTATAAGTGGGTTACTATCCGCTGGGGTTGCGGTTAGATGGGTTGTAGCTGGTTCTCTGCCCAACGGTGTAAGTGTGCAATCTGGAAGAGTCTCGATTATGTGTGGTGGGGCTAGTTTGTGGGCCAGTACAACCATGGTTCTATCTGCATCGACGGGTAGCACTGTCTTTTGTGAAGAACGGGTTTTTGCTCCCTTAGATACTGCCATCACCCCCTCCAATTCAAATGGCTGATAAACAAGAAAAGAAATTGAACGTACAGACATTGTATGATAGACAGATGTGGTAATTCACATATATGTTGTCTAACCAAATAGGACAGCATGACACAATTTCACATATATGATGCCTAACTAAACAGGATAGCATGACACAGTTTTAGATATATGATGGATAGCTTAACAGGATATAATGGCATAATTCAACATATGATGAGTACCTAAACAGGATGACATGACAAAACTATATGATGTCTTTCTAAAATAGGTTGGGATGAAATAATTCACATACATGTTGTCTAAGTATACAGGATGGCATGATATAATTGACATAATTGATTCATATACTAAGCAGCTGGCACTCGCATGTATGATCTCTAAACTAAGCAGATAGAATTCAATATTGTGCATATGATGTCTAAACTAAGCAATGCAAGACACCATATGCATCATATGAGAAATATAAACATTGCAACTTAGAGCATACACCTCAGGTGGGATATAGGACTGGTCATCTGTCTCTGAATCCTCCTCTGAGGAGCTCCCTGTAACCATCGAGATATATGCTTCAACAGGTACCATTGCCTGCTCTGAAGACCTTGTTTTCACTCCAGATTTTTCCATAACCGGCTCAAATGGCTGATACACATG